>NC_090938.1:46576057-46773557 GCF_040938575.1 Ambystoma mexicanum
AAGCAGTGCAAATATATGGCACTTTTTGCAGGGTATATGGCGCGTGCTATCAGGTGTGCAGATGAGATCTCTAGGGCCTGTTTGATAAGGTAAGGGACTATAATGGGAAGTTATTCTTAGCAGGGGGGTGGCTCGGGGGAGAGGTGAAAAATCGCCAGAGAGTCCAAAGGTACTAAAATATTCAAAGGACTGGGATCAGTTCTGAGAAAGACAAATTACTAGATACCCGCTGCAGCCTGCCTGCAGGTGATGATTGGCCCCTGTGTGTGTGTGCGTGCGTGCGTGTGTGTAGTGTGTGTGCGTGCGTGTGTGGTGTCTGTGTGCGTGTGTGTATGTGGTGTGTGTGCTGTATGTGTGTATGTGTGGTGCGTGTGTGTGCTGTGTTTACTGTGTGTGTGGGTGTGTGCTGTGTGTGTGTGTGTGTGTTTGTGTGTGTGCAGTGTGTGTGTGTGTGTGCTGTGTGTGTGTATGTGTGGTGTGTGTGTGCTGTGTGTAGTATGGGTGTGTGTGTGTGTCTGTAGTGTGTGTGTGTGTGCGTGTGTGGTGTCTGTGTGCGTGTGTGTGTGTGTGCTGTGTGTGTATGTGGTGTGTGTGCTGTATGTGTGTATGTGTGGTGCGTGTGTGTGCTGTGTGTACTGTGTGTGTGTGTGTGTGTGTGTGTGTGTGTGTGTGCTGTGTGTGTGTGTGTGTGTGTGTGCTGTGTGTGTGTGTGTGTGTGCAGTGTGTGTGTGTGTGTGTGTGCTGTGTGTGTGTGTGCTCTGTGTGCTGTGTGTGTGTGTGTGTATGTGTGGTGTGTGTGTGTGTGTGTGCTGTGTGTAGTGTGGGTGTGTGTGTGTGTGGGCTGTGTGTGTGGTGTGTGTGTGGTTGTGTGTGTGTTGTGATTGTGTGTGTGCGCGTCTCTGGGGTGTAGGGTGGTCACTGTGAGTACTTCTGTTGGGAGCTTCAGGTGTGGGTTAAAGTGAGATCTGGGGGCTACGGGTACTGTGGCAGTGCCACTCGTATGAAAACTCAATAACAGGGGTGTTGCTAGATCTGGAAAAGATCTGGCTACGTTAATGTCGGGACTGTCGGGACTGTCGGGGCTAGCTAGTCTTTTGGTTGTAACCTCTGAGGTTCTATACGGGGCTACAACCAAAAGATGCTGCGCTATAGCCCCCCAGATCTCTCTAGCGACACCCCTGCCCAATACAAAAATTCACAACAATAGGTGATATGCGCAGCTTATATTTCTTGCTTCTACAGGTTATCTTCATCATATAAAAGGGGTCCGGGAGCCCCATCCCGTTAGCTAAAATCGCGCTCTCAGATGCAAGCATAGAGCACCTCTTGCTCTCAGACTTCACCTTTCTCAGTAATGTCCGTCACGCTGCTCCACGCCACGCTGTTTGTGACTGAGGAATTCAACCATCCACACGGTGGGTATGAGCTTGCCTGGGTGTTTTTAGAAATTTTAGATGAAATTGAATGAGGGTAGATCAACCTCCGGAAAATGTGTGCGGCTAATCAGCACACATTTTCCTATGCTCCCGCACTACATTCACATAGACCTGTGTACTCTGGGTGAACACAGCCTACTGGTGGAGTCCCTCCTGTCATATTTAGTTGGGATATGACAGCCAGGAGTACACCATGTCATCTCAGAAGGGGGGGGCAAACCTTCCCCCTGCCATGGCCAGTCCAATTAATGAACAAAGGGTCCCTTGATCCGCTCTGTCCTTTTGTTGGACTCTGCAGCTGGTGGCAGAGATTAACATAATTAAATTACTAATAGAGTGTATTTCAAACAGGCCCACATGTGGCTTTGCTGCATAGGTTACAAAAAAGGGAGACAGGAAACTCCAACAACCTTTCATATGTACTGTGTCAACCTAAAGCCAGCTCCCACCTTTAGTACCGATTGACAGTGAAATGTGACAGTGAATGTCATATCTGGGACTGCATGTATTAGAGTCGGCATCCCCACAGGGGGACCCCATTCAGAAGGTATGATTGACAACACCAGAAAGGCTGGCCTCGCTGCAGCTTCAATGGAGATCTGCCGCTTTAATCAGGAACCACAGAGAGCTCCATTGACCAGAGTGACCCTTTGATCCAAAACGGACAGGAAGATGGGTGGGACTTAGCATTAGATGTTTTCACCATTTTACCTTTTCTGTTGCAAAGCACTCTGGTTATGACTTCATGCATACACACAGGGGGACCCATGGCTTGTTCATTAAGGTAGGCTTAGCCTACACCAATCCCTATGGTCCAATTGGCTTTAAAAGAGGGTTGAGCCCCTCTTTTGGGCAGATCATGTGAAGACTTTGCAAGGAGTAACAAGAAGAACTCGTTTGGACCGTGGCTGAAGGTACAGTCTACCTCACAGCTTCCACCAGTGAAGGAAGGCAAGGACCTCCAAGCGGGAAGCAAGATATTCCCTCCCCTAAACATTGAAGGCACGCACACAAATGCTCACGACAGAAAAAATACAACCTACCAGGGAAAAACGGGCAAGAGATTCTTGCAAGGATGACAAGTTTTAATAACACAAAAAATAAGTATGCCAGCAAAGAACTCTGCTGCTCACAAACGTTCTGGCGAAAAACGGTACAACCAGAATGTTATAAGGAAAAACATTGTCATTGATGACCCACACACATTTACAGTAAAAAAAACCTGCGTGGCTGGTTGGTCTGACCTCATACATGGGTGGCCTGCTCCATAGGGGATACCAGGCTGATATTGGACCCAGCCCCGTCTGCCCGTCTTAGATCACGTGGGGTCTGCGGGGCTCATCGTCTCCAGGGAACCACTGTCGAGTTCGCAATTAGTTACTATGTAAGACAATGGTACTCTATCTTTATATCGTGCAGGCTCGGGGACCAGCACAAGGGGAGGCTTAAGATCGAGCTGACCCACACAACACATTCTCCACTCATTCACAATCGCACAATCCACACCCAAGAGGCTAGAACCCTCGCTTTAGACTATAATTAATTCCACCCTGTACCTCGCATTACAAAGTTTGTCATTATGAAATAAGGTGGGATGTGCGTATTCTTTTAGATCTTTTATGGCCGGTGGGTTTATGGTTGTTGATCTGGGGTCACCTACTATTGTGGAATTCTGGGGTCTTGGACTGGGACAGTTGTGGGTGTTATAACTCATGGATGGCTGGGTGGCGGTTCGGGGGCCTGCTTTGGCCTGGCTGCGATAAACGTGCCCTGTGAGGTGCCTAGTACTGTCTTGCGGCCTTCCAGGGCACATTCCTTCTCGGGATAACGCGTATTAGCAACAGTTATGGAACAAAGATACGTATCTATGTGTCAGGATTAGTCAGGCGAGTACAAAGGCAGCGAATATGGCAAGGGAAATGTGCACCCAGGAACTACGACTCATGTATGCTAGAACCCAGGAGTGCAAATAGAGTGTGACATCAAAAGCAATATATGAAAAGGGATGTGGGATAAGCACCTGACCGCGAGGAAAGTCGGCAAGCGCCTTACCCCCAATTGCTGTTACAGGTACTGACAGCGCTAAACCCACGTGGAGGGCAAGCAATGACAGGATCTGTGTACTAACACTCTTGATGGTATTACATAAGGGAATTTAAGAACTGTACTCACGAGGACGAGATAAACCTCTTGAATGTCAGCTAGCCCACGAATCCTGTTGAAGAAACTGGGACCCCGAAAGGCTAGAACAGCAATGGAAGGAAAACTAAATACCTAAATGGGAATAGTGTTTGCAAAATAGTGAGGAAAACATAAGCATTCACACAGGAGCTAGCTACTACCGCACACCACACCTAATAATCAAAGTGAAAATAAATGCAGAAGTGCAGTGGAAAACATGGAATGGATCCTCTAGGAAGTAAGGATCAGGAGCAGGGAAAAACGAAATAACCTATGCAAACTTCTTCCTACCCCTCCAAGGAAAAGACAGGAAACTAAACTAAGAGGAAGGCTAAGGCAAATGGGTAACAGCAGCAAAGGACAGAGTCAAAGAAATATAGAACACAGACAAACTGGGCTGCATCTAAAAGGGGAAAGCACTGAAAATTGCTGCCTGCAAACAGAGGAAGACAAAAAGGGAAATCAAGGGAGCAGAAATCAATTAGCGCATGAATCTGAAATTCAGGGCGGAGGAAACAAGAAAACAGGAACAAGGAAATAGGTACAAAGGCAAGGAACCAGGAACCAGGGACTAGTCAAAAACAGGAACACTGCAATCGATGACCAGCGCTGGACTGAAGTAAGACTGAGGCTTTTAAAGCTGCTTAACGAGCACACGCCTCGGGTGTGCTGATTGCTGCACCTGCCGCCACAGCTGTTACCTATCCTCCACCCAACCTTGTGTTGCAAGGGTGGAGGTGGAGCAGTGGGCCAGGCATTCTGGGAAGCATAGTCATTTGGTTAAAGAAGCATGCTGGCTGCCAAAAACCTGGAATGGATCCGGAAGGGAAGTAGCTGGGAAAATAGGGATTTAGCGCTCCCAAATCATCACAGCACTGTAGCATAAGGTTCGGAGGAAAGGTCCAGTAGGGAATAAACCCCAAATCATGCCCCCAAGTGGTGGGAACGGGAGCGAAGGGAGCGAGTCGTGACAGTATACCCCCTCCTACGGCCGGCTTCGGGTGCCCGCCACCCGCACGAGACATCTTCTTTCCATGATGGGAGTGCTTTTTCTTTGGAGGTGGCACTGATGGAAATGGTGGCCTGTGGGCAAAGGCAGATGGACTTCCATGATAGGAGTGCTTTGTCTTTGGAGGTGGTGCTGATGGAAACGGTGGCTTCTGGTGAGGAAGAGACTCATGGTTCGAAGAAAGGCATGAAGGACTTGCAGGACCAGAAGCAGAGTTGGACGGTCCAGGAAGCTCAGTCACTGGGAGTGGACCCTTATAAGTCTTTGAGGAGGGAGGCAGGCTGGTGCAACATGCCTTAGGCAATGGGAGAAGCTCTGTTAGCCTTTCTGCCGAGAGTGGACATGCGGGAGGTGTGGAAAATGCTGGCTTCAGGAAAGGTTTATGCTCAGCCATTAGAGAAGGTGGTGGCTGAGGTAGAGGTTCAGATTTCCTTCTGTCATCCATCTGGGAAAAGGCTTTTGGTTGAAAGTGACTTAGGTTTGACTGCACATGTTCTACGCCTTGGAGACCTGAAAGTCCAATGTGTTGTACAAGGCTAGTACTCCTGCTGACAGTCGTGTAGCCACTTTGTTTCACGTGGGATACCACAGCAGGGATGTTTGGCATCCTGATAGGAGTGATAGACACAGTACTTGGTATTTCAGGCAGACTCGCAGAAGGAGCAATAACAGACACATCTTGAACTGCAGCAGTCATTCCCTTCCTTTGGCTACTAGCACCCGACTGGTGCTTCTTGGCGGAATTCTGTTGCACAAGTCCTGTAGGTAATACGCCGGTCTGCACCACCCCTTGTGCACACCCAAGTGAGTGGTTCTGACTCACCACTTGGTCCAGCTTGATGACTCTGAAACGGGAGCTGGCAAAAGTCTCAAACTCTGATGCTGCATCTTTAGGAGGCTCTGATGCTAAAGTGAAGCAGTTGGGAGAATCGTCTTGTGGAAAAGGCAGGCATTCTGGTGCTCCTCCTGAAGCAAAAGAAAGGCAGGCTAGACGTTCATCGACAGTAAATGGTTGGGATTCAGGAGGAATCGCTGGAGCAGAAGAAAATACAGCAGAATCTGATGGTGTAGACAGGTATACCTCTGATATTGGCAGCGAGGCTAAGCAGGATACAGGCGTCTGATGACTGAAGGCAAATACTCAGTATACTCTGGGACTGAAGACATGCTCTTTTGATGGATTTCCGGAGGCTCTAAAGCTGAAGGATGATCTGCAGGATGAGTCACTGTAGCTGAAGACAGGCAGGCCAGGGGAAACCTTGAGGCTGAAGGCATGCAAGCTGAAGCAATCTCGGTTGCTGGATACAAACATGTCCAGGTCTTTGGGACTGGCTCTTGAGTAAATGGCAGACATGGCAGCGGTTCATTGGTTGAAGACAGGTGTGCCAAAGATGACTGCAGGGCTGTGGATTGAATCATAGAAGAGTCAATGGTTGTAGGAGGACAGACAGAAGTCTCAGAAGTTGACAGACCCATCGGTGGCTCAGGAATGAAGGGCACCTTTAGGGCAGTAGACTCCTTGGCACCAGTAACCAAAGACTGAGCTGTACCCTTGCAGTCCCTTTCTTTAGTGGGTGACACAGAGTCTTTTTCTTTGTAGAAGTCAAAATCAATCAGTGGAATCACCATAGTAAAGTCTCTGTTAATCAGGATTTCGTCTATTGTCCATTCCTCTGTTTTAGCTTCTGAAAGAGGTAGATTAACAATCAACAGTTCAGGAACCGCCTGACGGTTCTTAGGTTCAGTATACTGTGGAATGAGTCCATCAGAACATGAAATCTGTACTGTCTCTGACTGTTCGTATTGATCAGAAGTGGCAGAAGGAAGAGTGAACCCAGAGGTAACATTGTTTTCCACATCAGCTTTAACATCTACTTCAGTCTCAGCAGCTTTATCAAGAGCAGGGCCTAAGCCTACTGTAGTGTCTGAATCTGTGTATGCCACCATTGTGGATTGTGTTTGGAAATCAGAAGTTTGTATATGTGCTAGCTCAGAATTATGACAAACTGCTACACAGGGTATTTTTGGTAAAGGAGTGGCTTGTAACTCTTCAGCTAACTGCAATCCCTGATAAACAGCAGAACAATGGTTAGAACCTGTGCCTAGATTAAGCGCTGTGCTAGACGAAAGACCTTCACTCCCAATAGATCTAACATATCGACAAATATCATGGTTTACCAAAGTCTCTGCACTCAGGGGCTGAACAGTGTTCACTTCCTCCACATCAACAGATAAAGTCTGAGGTGTATTCAGTAAAGAGTGTAAGGTTTTATTCTCCTCTTGTAAAGAAATGAATTCTTGTCTTAACTCCTCAAGCTTAGCTCTTAGCATGCCCTGCATTAACTGTACATCACTATCAGTAGGCACAGGGGGAAGCATAGTGGCATCAGGGCTGGATCCTGCACTAGCAATCTGGATGTGCATCGATTGTACATTGTCCTCTACTGCTTGCAGGTTCTGTGATTTATAGTTTATCTTTCCAACTTGGTCTGTGTTTCCCTTAAACAAACTATTGACATTAGACCTCTTGGCATTAGGGACTACAGTATGTACCTGTGCAACGGAGTATGCGTTAGACTGAGGGTAGAAAACAGAAGTTATGCAAGAAACCCCTCCATTCTTTATGTTGGTATCATGAAACTGTTCTATCTGAGGTGAAGCAAAACTGGAATCATGGGGTTCAACAACAGAGGTACTCTTGTATAATAAGTCTAACAGTGTGTTGCTTTCTGCGGCTAAGGCTTGTGCTGACATAGAATCGGGATCAAAACCAAAGATAGAACTAGGATCAGGCCATGTAGGATGTGCCATCCTATGGGAAAAATATTTTGCACGTAAATACCCATTCGTGACAAGGAGTTCATTGGAGTCAGGACTAGTGATTTGATTGTCACAGGTAAATGTAGGGGAAGCTTTCTGTACAAACTTGTTAGAGGCCTTGCTGCCTTTCTTTCTTAAAACTTGCCATATTCAATGGGAATTTTGGGCTGGTCATACTGTCAGGATTAGTCAGGCGAGTACAAAGGCAGCGAATATGGCAAGGGAAATGTGCACCCAGGAACTACGACTCATGTATGCTAGAACCCAGGAGTGCAAATAGAGTGTGACATCAAAAGCAATATATGAAAAGGGATGTGGGGTAAGCACCTGACCGCGAGGAAAGTCGGCAAGCGCCTTACCCCCAATTGCTGTTACAGGTACTGACAGCGCTAAACCCACGTGGAGGGCAAGCAATGACAGGATCTGTGTACTAACACTCTTGATGGTATTACATAAGGGAATTTAAGAACTGTACTCACGAGGACGAGATAAACCTCTTGAATGTCAGCTAGCCCACGAATCCTGTTGAAGAAACTGGGACCCCGAAAGGCTAGAACAGCAATGGAAGGAAAACTAAATACCTAAATGGGAATAGTGTTTGCAAAATAGTGAGGAAAACATAAGCATTCACACAGGAGCTAGCTACTACCGCACACCACACCTAATAATCAAAGGGAAAATAAATGCAGAAGTGCAGTGGAAAACATGGAATGGATCCTCTAGGAAGTAAGGATCAGGAGCAGGGAAAAACGAAATAACCTATGCAAACTTCTTCCTACCCCTCCAAGGAAAAGACAGGAAACTAAACTAAGAGGAAGGCTAAGGCAAATGGGTAACAGCAGCAAAGGACAGAGTCAAAGAAATATAGAACACAGACAAACTGGGCTGCATCTAAAAGGGGAAAGCACTGAAAATTTCTGCCTGCAAACAGAGGAAGACAAAAAGGGAAATCAAGGGAGCAGAAATCAATTAGCGCATGAATCTGAAATTCAGGGCAGAGGAAACAAGAAAACAGGAACAAGGAAGTAGGTACAAAGGCCAGGAACCAGGAACCAGGGACTAGTCAAAAACAGGAACACTGCAATCGATGACCAGCGCTGGACTGAAGTAAGACTGAGGCTTTTAAAGCTGCTTAACGAGCACACGCCTCGGGTGTGCTGATTGCTGCACCTGCCGCCACAGCTGTTACCTATCCTCCACCCAACCTTGTGTTGCAAGGGTGGAGGTGGAGCAGTGGGCCAGGCATTCTGGGAAGCATAGTCATTTGGTTAAAGAAGCATGCTGGCTGCCAAAAACCTGGAATGGATCCGGAAGGGAAGTAGCTGGGAAAATAGGGATTTAGCGCTCCCAAATCATCACAGCACTGTAGCATAAGGTTCGGAGGAAAGGTCCAGTAGGGAATAAACCCCAAATCATGCCCCCAAGTGGTGGGAACGGGAGCGAAGAGTGCGAGTCGTGACACTATGGGAGCTAGCAACGTGGGTCTCTCTATCATCAACGCTTGGGTCTATTCAGGTTTCTTCATTGGGTCTGTGTTTACCTTTGCATCCATGCAGGGCAGAATGTTTCTACCATAGCTACAAAAATGGTGCCTACTTATACATGGGCACTAAATCTAAACATGTACCTTTCGCATAATATTGTGTCCATGCAGGGTCTCATAGCAATCCCCCCCGCCCCCGCACTAGTACATCGCAAGTGTAGTTATGGGATTCACCTTACCCTAAAACACCTTGGGGTGGGAGAAGTTAATTTCCTTCCCAACAACATCTCCCAGAGAACAGATGGAGATACCGAATCCAGAGATCCCTCCAAGCAACTCCAGAACCAGTACCAATCCATCACAAAGCGTGACCTTCTAGGCTCTGCAGAAAGCTTCCTAGTGGGAAGTGCTTGAGAGTCTCTGAACCAAACCAAGGAAAAGGCAACTGCCTGCAGCACTCTCTTCAGCTTTGAGCCGACCGCCTTAGAGGACAACACAAGTCCAGTGAAGAAGCTGGGAGAAGTGCATAGACAAGCATCTACTGATGTCCCCCTTAAAGGACATTTTCAAGTCAGCCGAGCCCCTCGAACTGCAAATGACTGCACTGCTGGCTGTTATGCCGCAGTCGCTAAAGCTGACCGAGACGCCTCGACCAGTGCTTCAGAACCGTCGACCAGCACTGAGACAACGATTCCTGGCCCCAAGCCGCTGTGTAGGCCAGCCTGCAGACGTCTGCCCAGCTTTGCTCGCTGAACTGCCTTCCGCCTGATAAACTCAGCTTTCTCCCATCTTGAACTCCATAGCAGAAGCTGCAATGAGCCCTGAAATCAACTCAACCCTGTCGAGCACCAAGAACTCCTACAGCACAAGGTACATTGTGGTCCTGTCTCCCTGGTCCTTCTCCGAGGACCCTTAGAGACATTTTATGACCCATTTCTCCCTTTGTGTTTAAGCCCAGTATCCTTGAACTATTGTTATTAATTACTATCCCAACTACCCTCCTGTCAGCATCCACAGTGCATTGGAGGATAGGACAGGGGCAACGCGCTGGTCTTGGAAGCAATAGCATGCAGAGCGACAGAGGTTTGAATCTCCGATTCGAGCTTAGAAACCAAACTCAGGTACGGTGTTAGGCGCATTATGAAAAACTAATTAAATAAAATAAATACATCCCTTTTCCTTCTTTGAATCTGTCTGTCCTCCGGATTCGTTTACAGAATGAATTGTATTTCGTAGTGTGCTTGAACTGTCAATCTTGCTAATAATAAAGTCGATATTTTTATGCAGCCTTGACAGGACAGTGCCTTTTATCATTTGGTAATAATTGTATTTTCGCTGTGTTGAAACTATTCAACGATCCATAACCTTTTGGAGACAAGCCTGATGTTCCATCCAAAGAGGTTTATAATTTACTTTTGTTTCCAATCTGTTCGGATCCCTTATGGTGACCTAGAGGTGTGGGGCTGATTGATGGTTTAGAAACTGATATTCATCCCTGGACCACTGGTGCCCCGGAAATTGTTTCATCACAGTGACCTCACTACATTATACCCTTTCCGAAACTAAAATAAATACATTTGAACAGTGCATAGTCTTTGTACCTGTGGAAACAGAAAAATAATATGAGGCCGGGAAGCCCAAAAAGAAACACACCAACACAGGTTACAAAGAACATACAAGTGCTTTATTTAAAAGCTACAACAGTTACCAAGTCAATTGACAAATGGATAGCTATTCGGCTCTCAGAGTAACATAACGAACTTCAACGAGGGTTCGATGCGTTAGTGAGAGAGACTGCACATTGAAATACCTGGGTCTTTTATACAGTTGGTCCAGCCCTTGGCCAACCCTCTCGCGGGTTAACCATTCTATGAGCTGGGCCTATGGGTTCCTTGCCAGGTCAATCCTGTAATATATGCATTTAAATTAGTTTCACTGATATAGTTGTACATTTACATATAGGTCAACGGTAGGACAAGGTCTCAGTTCGCGACCCCGACAAGAGGCCTGCAGGCATATTAATTATTCATGTGTACGGAGGTCACAACGGCCAGAATCTTACTCAGAATGTCATTCGGCCTCCATTTTGATGTTCAGGGTGACTTCCATATAACGAGAACCTAAAATGGCGGCTTAATCCAAGATGGCGACTTACATTGCTTTCTCTAAGGTGAAGACCTTGCCATGGAGTTTTGTTCGCATATGATGTTTAGACAACTTGGCGTAGGCCAATACACATACAATTGTTGCGATAGGAGGCATAATATTGTTTCAATTCCAACAAACCCTCCTTTTGGCCTATGCCAAGTGCTAATATCATTTCTAATATCTTTGTAAATAACTCCATGCATTGTCGTCCATACATCCTGAATCATTATCTGTAATATCTATAGCCATTAGGTCGTTCATCAGAACCTCTTGTAACACAAACTCTTTGGATGCTGTATCTGGGGTATACATCTTGTGCCCTATTGAGCTCACTGCCTGAGCACAACATCCCCCTAGCATTGCACATATACTAGGTAGACATTGGAAACAGCAACAAAGGAATAGCAGGATTCCCAAAATAACCAGTATAACAGAAAGCACCTTCCAACCCCAGATCGTAGGGAATCCCAGAACCAAGCACTAATACTCCAATCTCCCACAGGAACATGCACTTCTGAACTAAGGATGTGCAAGTTCTGTATTGCTTTGAAAATTGTCGGTGAGGAATCTGGTACGAAAACACAGCAAGCGGACCCCACTAATTTGCATACTCTACCACGTTCTGCCAGGATGACATCTAATGCCATCCGATTTTGGAGTGCTACCAATCTTATTGCTTTCTGTTCTAGTGTCATATTGTAGAGTATATCCGTGGTCCGGTTGATGGTTCTCTCCAGTACCCTTGCTAGCCCCCTAATATTTTCAGAATTTGCTATCTGTCCCAAAATGGCACAACTGATTTTGCTATATCTCCCAATACTTGCCCAGGGGTATCTCCGTTCTCGTCCTGCCGTGGGCGAGCCTTAGAAACTTCCAATGTACTAGCTATGAATACCCCAGGTAACAGGATTCCTAAATAACAGGTTCCCTGCCAATCCTTGGGCAACCAGGGAAATGCTGAACTATCGCAAACGAAATAGACAGGCCCCCCTACATACGGAGGCCTGTTCTCCCCGGTCAAATTTACAATGTTCACACAACCTTCAAAATCTCCCATTGACCGAGTGCCATTTCTTTGTACACAAAAGGGGACTGAATCGGGGCTATGATTAATAGAGTAGGAAGGAGGCACAGCGTCCTTATTGCCTATCAGAGCCATTTTAAAGGAAATTAGAGTTTGAAAAGGAAGAGATAGTTTATCAGATGGCCTAATAGAAGCAACATTAGGTTTACTTCTATTTGCAAAAAGCGAGCATCCCAGGGAGTCAATTCACGTTTCTCAAAATCATTTAAATTAGTTCCATCAAAGTTCCCTGAGATGCTATCATTCCAACGGCCAAAGAATAGTGCTCTAAGAGAGGCATAGCAAGCAGTCGTTAAAGGTAAAGGGTGAATATACCATCCTAGCCCCTTGTTCCCATGTTGCGGTAAATGGGTGCAAATCCAGCAATTACTCTTATTAAAAATGGCATGCGTTGAATTCATTATTATCATTAAAGTGTTATTATGGTACTTTCGTCTATGCTGGGAGTCTCTAGGTGACAAAGTATGAAGGTGTACAGAGGGAGTCAAAGCAGTAGGTACAATCTCAATTGGCAGTAGAGGTTTTAGAGTGTAAATTTCTTCGAAGTACCAAAGTCCCACAGCAGTAATTATACAAATTCCAATTACTATTAACACAACATAGCAATACGTTTTCGGGGCCCAGGCACATTGTTCGTTGTCCGAGTTGGTCACCCCCTTATTTACAAGTCCAATGCGAGCAGCAGCGGTGGAGGTGGCAGGCATCGTAGTTTCTCAATCGACGACCCCAATGTTCGTTGCTGGCGACACTACGGTCGCGCGACTTCTTAGTCCTTCCCTAACCCTAGCCAGCAGAATCCCTTTTTTTTTTCCTTTTTTTTTTCAAAAACTTTCTTTTACAAGAGAAAAACTCTCAATGACTCTTTCTTTCCAGATGCACAGGCAAAACCCGTGCCGTAGTTCTATTTTCTTTGTCGAAGGTCATACCTGGTAGTACCCAGTACTGTTTGATCTGGAAATAAGGTAACATCACTTCCTGAGGGAAGCAACGTATCAGAGGCGACAGAAGTCGCAGAACTTGAAACAACGTTTTCCGGAAGTGACCTTTTCAAAGAGTGTTGAGATGAAATGGACTGTTCCCCAAGCTCCACGGGCTCAGAGAAATTCTCCGACACACTCACAGCGCTATTTGCTACTGCAGGATCAGAGATTGTAGTATCAGCGAGGGGTTCTGCTTCTTCTGTAACGTGTGGCATCGGGTGAGGAAGTTTCTTGACATGCGTCGTGTGGATCCAATGCTTCTTTCCAGCCACCCGCACTGCTGTCTGGGTGACCAACAGCACCTGGTAGGGTCCCCGCCAACAAGGCGCGAGACAGGAAGAACTTTCGTAGGCCTTCACTAGGACCCAACTTCCAGGCTAAATGTTATGTCCTGGGCCCGTAAACCGTACAGGTAAAGCTGATTGGACCTGATGATAAATGAGATACAGATTTTTAGTCAACTGGTTACAGTAGTCTACAAGCAATACATTTTCGACCTCCCTCAGGGTTTTGGGCTTCGGAAGGCCCCAAATGTTAGCAGGTCTCCCCATCACTACCTCAAATGGAGAGAGCCTAGTTTTAGTTTGAGGTGTGGTACGCATGGCTAACAATACAATAGGCAAGGCATCTGGCCATTTCAGCTTGGTGCCGGCACATGTTTTGGCAAGCTTATTCTTTAGGATACCGTTATGTCTCTCTACCAACCCAGCACTTTGAGGATGTCTAGCTGAGTGAAATCACTTTTCAATGTGTAACGCTGTGCATATCTGCAAAATTACTGCTGCAACAAAATGGGGGCCATTGTCCGACCAAATTACCCTTGGAAGCCCAAATCGTGGAAAGAATTCCTTTACCAGCAATTGCACTATCAGGGGACCATGCTGAATCTTGGTCCCATGTGAGGTTAGGAACCCTCTTTCCGACCAGAGCCTCCCGAAGTTGTGAGCCACCCCAAAGGCGTACTGGCTATCAGTATATATGTTTACTGTAAGCCCTTTGGAGAGTTTGCAAGCTCGGGTCAACGCTATAATCTCTGCGGCCTGCGCGGAGTTATGCGGAATTCTCTTAGTTTCAACAACCGTACTCAACGTAGTAACTGCGTAGGCAGCTGTAGATGTACCATCTGGGAGTTTGAAGCAGGAGCCATCACAAAACAGCTCCCCTTCCGCATCGCCCAAAGGAGTATCTATAAGGTCTATCCTGCCCTTCGTTTCCTGTTCAGTAGTATACAGGCAATTATGTAATTCTTCGTCCCCGCAAACGGTATTTTGCGGGAAAGGTAGGAGTTCAGCCGGATTAAGAACACAACACCTCTTAATTTGAATGTGAGGGGCAAACAGAATTAATTCATATCTTGTCAGCCGTGCAGAGGTGAGGTGTTGCGTTTGGGTTTTATTCAATAGGACATCCACAGAGTGAGGTACCATCAAAATTAAATCATGGCCTAGGACCATTCCCTCACTCAGTTTTACAGACGCGGCAGCAGCAGCGACAGCTCGCAAACATCTTGGCAAAGCGCATGCGACAGGATCAAGGGCGGAAGAGTAGTAGCCGCACAGCCTATTCTTCCCTCCGTGTTCCTGTGTTAACACAGCCAAAGCACATCCATCACATTCATGCACAAACAACACAAAGGCCTTGTCATAATTTGGAGGACCCAGAACCGGTTCAGAGCATAACGCGGTTTTGAGAAGCTCAAATGATCGTTGATGTTCCGATTTCCATGGCAGCGGCAAAGAAATGCCCTTGTCAAAGCCAGCATCGGTTTTATCACTAGTGAGAAGTTCGGGATCCACAACCTACAGTAAGAAGCCCTACCTATTAAGGCTCTGACTTCCTTCTGTGTATTTGGAACAGACATGCCAGAAATGTGTTTTATTCTTTCAGGTGTCAATCTTCTCCCCTCCTTTGACAGGAGGTAGCCTAAATAGGCGACCTCCTGACAACAATATTGACATTTTTTGAGTGAAGCTTTATGACCGTTTTCAGCCAGATGAATAAGCAACAATACAGTGCCTTCTTTACAAGCTTACACTTTCAGAATCTGCAGCTAAAAGTAAGTCATCGACATACTGAAGCAATGTACAAGTAGGTGGCAATTCGAGGGTATCAAGCTGCTCTTTCAAAGCCCTACTATAAATGCTTGGACTTTCAGTATAACCTTGAGGTGCGCGAGTAAATGTGAACGAACGTCCCCCCCAAGGTGAACGCGAACAAATATCTACTCTCCTTGTGTATAGGATTACTAAAGAAAGCATTCTTTAAATCCACAACACTAAAGTGCGTAGCTGTAGCAGGGATCATCGTTAGTATCGTTGTCACATCAGGCACAATTGGAAATTGTGGGGCGACAACTTTGTTAATCGCACGTAGATCAATTATGAAACGATATGGGATTGTATTGTCGCCTTTCTTGTATACAGGTAAAATCGGGCTGTTACATAAGCTACCTGCAATCTCTTCAATCACTCCTCGATGCACAAAATCGGAGACAATGCACTTCAAAGCACGCTCGCCCTCAACTGATATTTTATATTGCGGAATACTTGGTAGTTTAACTCCATGTTTCAAAACTATTTTAACGGGTTCAATCTGTAGTACCCCGACATCATTGTCGTCAACCGCCCACAAACATTCCGGGACAACGCTAAACTCAGGAGGCAATGGTCAGTCAAAAACTGAGAATTGGGAAGTTGCTGTGGGGAAACCGTCAGTCGCACTTCGTCAGGGGAACAATGAATTATTGCATTCAGTTTCTTCAACAAATTTAACCCCAGCAAATTCTCTCCACAGTTTGAAGTCAGAAGGAAGGTACAATGGTCCGTGAAGGGACCCAAAGAAACAGACACCGACGAAGAAACCGGGCAAGCAATTGGTATGCCAGAAAACCCTACAGAAACATTTGTTTGTCCTGACAGTGGAATGTTTGGAACCCGGGAATGATCAATGGAGCACTTCTGTGCTCCAGTGTCTATCAAAAACTGATGTTTCCTATTCCCCACTAACAACTCAATGTAGGAACCTTTCTGATTAACGGGACTAGGTGAAGGTTCCAAACCCTGCTTCGGGCAGTCCTAACGAAATAAAATGTCATCGGAAGGAAGCTCTTCAGAAAGGTAAGCAGCAGAAGGGTGATCAAATATGTTTCTCGTGTCCACACTCGAAGTCTGATTTTCCCGTGAAAAAGGTTTCTGAGGATCCTGCGAGAACTGACCTCTATCAGGGCCCCCCGCTCCAGGGCGACCTCTAGGTCGTCTACCCATACTTCCAAATGCATTGTTTGACCTTTGGCGAAGGACGGGGCACTGTGCTCGCCAATGACCTTCCTGGCGGCAATAGGCACATTGATTAACATTCACAGGACCCAAAGGAGCGTTTCCTTTTGGGACATACTGACCTCTGGTCTGTGAAATACCTCCTGTGGGATTTCTAACAATTTGTTGTAACAATACTTTAGTCTTCAAATCTCCTTTCCTCTTCTCTATTTTCTCTTTTTCATTATTAACACGGTTCTCATAATACTGAGTGTGAGAGAACGGATCTCAACGACCGGTGGGGGGTGTCTGTACTTCCGCTCCCTATATGGTGGAGGGGAGGCACAGGAGACCCCAGCCAAGATTCTCTATTCGGTAGCAATGGTCGAGCAATCAAGGCCTAGCTTCTCAGGAGGTGATGCAGGCTGGTTCTTAAGTACAGTGTATCCCCAAGCCCCCACAAAGGAATATCCACACTCTGTATTGGTTAGAACACAGTCTTTATATAATCAATAGTTAAGGTTATGTACATTTATCATGATAACTCACTTTGTACTCTGGCAAAATCTACAATGACAAATATTTACAATCCTAAAGTGGTACCACCCTAGATCCTATTGAAGTGCATGAACAATACTGTACAATGTCACACAGACCAATAGAGTGAAACCAGCAATAGAGAGAGGAGAGAAAATAAGATGGTTGAGCAATAGGCAGAATACTGACCCCTACCACTAGGCACAGTTCTGTGTGGAGATCCCCCCACCTGGGCAACCTGTAAAGAAAGATATAGCACAAGCCCAGTCCATATATTGCTCTGCAAGTCTTATTTTCCCCTATAATGTTTTTACCCCCCCAATGTACCTGGTGGAGTCGAGTTCCTCGAAAAGGCGTCGACAAGCGTCGAGGGACTCGCTGTTCGGCGACGGGGAATCGACGGCCCTTCTTGAATGCCTTCCCTTTCAAGCGGGAGGCACGGGGCGTCGAACGTCCGTCGACAAACGAGGTAGAACGATGTCGAAGAGGCGGCAGCTTCGTCCGAGCGGTGCTCGTCGGCGTCGGGGTGTCGGCGTCCTGCAAGGCGGAGGTGTGCGGGGCACCTCGATGACAATAGTTCTGGACCGCAAAGATTGTAGAGACGGGAGCCCAGCAAGGGCGTCGAGTCGTCCGAGTCTTTGAGGTCGTTGGGTGGCGGGAAACCCACCGGCAGGTTTCTCCTCGGCGCGTTGGTCGTCCTCGACTTTCTCCGGCAGGATAAGCGGTCGACGATGCGGTCGAGAGAGTCCTTCGATTGGATGTTCTTAGGCAATGGAGCGGACGGCTCCGGTCGTCGGCGGCACGGCGTCAAGTGGTTCCCACAGCTGGGCAACACAACTTCGACGGGCCTCCAGCGGTTCCACAAACCTGCGAACCCTGGTCGACGGCAATGGACTTCGACGGCGTCGATGTCCGGGTGCTTCACTTCGATCTCCTCGGCGGTCCCGTCTCGGGTCGACAGCCTTTCGAGGATCTGTCTTCCAGGGCGCTTCGGCGAAGATGGAGCGGTGCTCGATGGTCCCTCGGAGCACGGGAAGAGGGCGCCTTACCAGGTCCTCTCTCGGGTCAGCCCTCAACGAATTCGACAGCCTTCGGATCGGTCGAAGCAAATGCCACAGCAAGTCTTCTTCTTCCAGCTGGACGTCGAGGATCAGCAGTTCCAGTTACTCTTGAGTGGAGACTCAGCTTCTGAACACTTCTGAACTGAACACTTTTCCAGTGGTGAGAGGTCCCCAGATATACTATCCTCACTCTCATCCACGCTGCTGGCACACACTCAGCAGCCAATCATACTGCAGGGCATTCATGCAGTCAGTCAGCCAATCAGGCACACAGTGCATTCAGGCCACACTCCTCCCTTCCAGACACTCACAACAAGGAATGTGGATTGGGACAAGTACCCAGCCATTCAACACTACACACTGCATTCAGGCCAGTTTCGGGCAGGGCTGTCTCAGTCTTTGTCTCACATGCCAGAAACCAGACAACCACAACAAGGAGTGCATATTGGTCACACACTCCATTCACCCAGGTCCCACCCATAGGAGGTACCCACAACATACAGACACTGGGAAGGCTCCAGCCAGTCTAGCTGGGCCTTCACCACAATACCATACATGGAACTTCCACCCAACAGCCAGTCAGGGGGAAGGGACAGAGTCAGGGCTTCCCAGGACTTTGGAAAAAACAAGACAACAGGCAATAGAAAGCAAGAGGCCACAGGGGCCATCTTGTTTTCTATCAGGAATCAACTGATCCCAATGGCAGGGCCTGGGTATCCCAAAATGGAGGACACCCAGAGCACCTGTCAAGTTCAGCATGGAGCTGCCACCAGCCCATACCCTGCTCTGTGGGCCACCCACAGGTGCCCAAAAACATACACTAGGGGCACAGGGTTGTACCCCTACCCATGGGTGCCATAAGGGTATCCCATGGGTCTGTTCACCAAACCAAAAGAGAGAGCTGCACTGCCAGGAGTCCCACATGGACTCCTGGGCAGAGAACATGACAGAACACACGGTAGAAACAGAAAAAGGACAAGGATTCAGAGGCCCTGTCCCTCAGATGCATTTCCAGCATCACAGTCGCCCCCCCCAGACTGAGGTGGAGGGTGTCTAATCTCACACGGGATAGACACCCTCATCCAGACGGTCAACGTACCTTCTGGAAAGGCCATCTGCATTATCGTGACTCTTCCCTGGTCTGTGCTCTATGGTGAAGTCTAGCCCTTGCAGGCTAATGGACCACCTGAGCAATTTCGGGTTCTCACCCTTCATCTGCATAAGCCACTTCAGGGGCTTATGATCTGTTTGGACCTTGAAGGTAGACCCTGTAAGGTAGGGCCTAAAACGCCTAAGGCTCCAAACTATACTAAAACACTCCTTTTCAACAGTAGCCCACCTGAGTTCTCTACCCTTGAGTTGTCTACTGATGAATATGATAGGGTGTTCTCTCCCTTTGTCATCTAACTGGGACAAGACAGCTCCAATTACGGTGTCACAGGCATCCGTCTGGACGATAAAGGGTCGGCTGTAGTCAGGCGCACTCAACACAGGTGCCCTACACAGACTTTCTTTCAAGCCATCAAAGGCCCTCTGACAGTCTTCAGTCCAATTAACCTTCCTAGGCTGTTTGGGTGACGTTAGAGCTGTCAGGGGTGCAGCTATGGTTCCATAGTCTGCCATGAAATTGCGATAGTACCCAGTGAGGCCCAAAAAGGCTCTCACCTGGGTTTGAGTAGTGGGAGTCTCCCAGTTCTGTACATCCTGTACTTTACTGGCGAGAGGTTGGATTTGACCCCCTCCTACCTCATGACCAAGATAGGTGACTTTCCCCTGAGCTATCTGGCACTTGGTGGCCTTGATAGTGAGGTTAGCCCTTTTCAAGGCCTGCAACACCCTATCCAGATGTGTCAAATGCTCTTCCCAGGTGGAACTGTAGACGGCAATGTCGTCTAAGTAAGCCACACAAAAGGCTTCCAGCCCACTGAGCGCATGATTGACCAATCTCTGGAAGGTGGCAGGGGCATTCTTCAACCCAAAAGGCATGACCCTAAACTGGTAGAGTCCCTCAGGTGTGGAGAATGCCGTCTTTTCCTTGGCATGGTCCGTCAGAGCTATTTGCCAATAGCCTGAAGTGAGGTCAAAGGTGCTCACAAACTTGGCAGCACCGATGGTGTCCACGAGCTCATCAGCCCTGGGTAATGGGTGCGCGTCAGTTTTGGTGACGGCATTGACTCCTCGGTAGTCCACACAGAACCTCCAATCCTTGGTACCCGCCTGGGAACTTGCCTTGGGGACAAGGACCACTGGACTGGACCAGGGACTGGTTGAGGGTTCAATAACACCCAGATCCAACATCTTGGCGACCTCAGCCTGGATGTGGTTCTTAACGGTATCTGACATACGGTAGCACCTGCTTTTGACAGGCACACTGTCACCAGTGTCAATTTCGTGCTTACACCACGGTGTAAGGCCTGGCTTCAGTGAAAACAGAGAGGCATACTGTTGGAGCAAAGCCCTACAGGCCCTCTGTTGCTCTGTTGTCAAATCTGGAGAGAGATGTACTCCCTCCACTGAGCCATCCTGAGGGTTGCTATGCAGCAAATCAGGAAGGGGCTCACTCTCATCCTCTTCTTGCCCAGAAGCTAGCAAGAGACATGAGACGTCCGCTCGCCTGTGGAAAGGCTTGAGCCTGTTGACATGGAATAGCTGAGGAGCTACCCCAGGGGCTCCCATGTCAACCAGATAGTTGACTTCGCCCATCTTGGAGATGATCCTGAAGGGTCCAGTCCACTTGTCTGCCAAAGCCCTAGGCTTGGTAGGCTCCATCACAAGGATTTCCTGTCCCGGAGTCCAATCCACTTGCGAGGCTTTAAGGTCATGCCAGTACTTATTCAATTCCTGGCTGGCCTTGAGATTTGCTGTTGCCTGACCCATCATCTGTGTCATCCTCCGTCTGAGGCCTAACACATAGTCCCCCACTTGCTTGGCGGGACCTGGAGGGGTGGCTTCCAAGCCTTCTCGGATCAAGGCGAGGGGCCCCCTTACGGGATGTCCAAAGAGTAACTCAAAGGGGCTGAAACCAACACCCTCTTGAGGTACCTCTCTGTAAGCAAACAGCAGGCATGGCAGGAGGAGATCCCATTTCCTCCTTAGGGGCTCTTCCAAAGCACCTAGCATGCCCTTGAGAGTTTTGTTAAATCTCTCAACCAGATCATTGGTCTGGGGGTGGTAAGAGGTGGAGAACTTGTAGGTTACCCCGCACTCTTTCCACATGGTTTTCATGTAACTCGACATGAAGTTGGATCCTCTGTCAGAGACAACTTCCTTGGGGAATCCAACACGGGTGAAAATGCCCAGGAGAGCCCTGGCAACCACCTTGGCCGTAACCGTCCGAAGGGGTATCGCCTCAGGGTACCTGGTGGCATGATCTACCAAGACCAGGATGAACCGATGTCCACCTGAAGTGGGAGGGTCAAGGGGACCGACGATGTCGATGCCCACCCTCTCAAATGGGGTGCCAACCACTGGCAATGGCTGCAGTGGGGCAATGACACTGCCTCCAGTCTTGCCAGACAACTGACAAGTTGGGCAGGTCCTGCAGTGGGACTCCAATTCTACTCCCATCCGTGGCCAGTAGAAATGGGCAGAGAGCCTCTGCTTAGTCTTCTTGGTCCCAAGATGACCAGCCAAGGGCACCTCATTCGCCAACTGCAGTAGGAAGGGCCTGTAAACCTGGGGTACCACCAACCTCTTGCGGGCACCAGGTTCAGGCTTAGTGGGCTCACTAACAAGGAGCTCACCCTCCCAATAAATCCGGAAATTCCTAGGCACCTCTCCTTGTGCCTGGGCCAGGGCCTGTTTCCTCAGTCCCTCGAGAGAGTGGCACTCTCTCTGCCCCTTACAGAAGTCCGCCCGGGAGGGTCCCCCTTCAGCTAACAAGCATTGAAGGTCGGGATGATCCTCCGGGTTGAGAACCTCTCCCACAGGAGAGTCTTCTGCCTCTCCTCCCAAAGGAGTTGAGTTGGGGTTTTCCACTGGACCCAGCCTGTCCTGAGCATGGATCCCAATGGGTGCAGCAGGAAGAGAAGGTGCTCCCTCCACAGAGGTGGCCTTCTTGGTCTTCCGCCTTCTTGCCTTAGGCCTCGCTTTTGGCTCGGGTATCTGACCCACAGCCGGACCCGATGTCACCTGTGATCTAGTGACGGCAGCAGCAGTCATGGGAAGACCATCCGAGATCAACCCCAACTCTACTAGATCATTCCCTAACAAAATGTTAGCAGGGACATTGTCCTGAACCAGGACAGGAAGCTTCGCTGTCTTGTCGCCAGTCATGAGTGTGACTAAGGCTACAGGGGATAATTTGGGAGGCCCACCAGCTAACCTGGTGGTTTGCAGAGGAGCACCTTCATAGTCCTCTGGCTTGAGCAGGGTCCTGTCCACCACTGTCATGCTTGCCCCAGTGTCTCTCAAACCAGTAGAAGGCTGGCCATTCAAGAGGACACTTCTCAAAAATCTACGGGTGTTCTGTGGGATAGTCGCCAGTACTTCTGCGTACTGGTCCCAGGCCCCAAGGGACACTAAGGAAATCTCCACCGGAGCACCAAATGTGATACCGGCAGAGGAGGGGAGGACAGTGGCCTCCACCTCAGACACGGGGTAAGGGTAGGTCAGGCTGACAGCCTGTACTCCAAGTGCCTTACCTTTACACTTGGGGTCACCCCTTTTGTGATCCAGAGCCCCACAGTCCCAACAAGCGCCAGGAGTGCGGGGTACGGTACTGGAACCACTGGGAGCCTGCTTTGCAGCAGGTGGACCACTACTCTTATTCCCACCCCCAGATGACTTATCCCCACTAGATTTTTGGGGCTTAGGAGAGGAAGGTTTTGGTTTACCCGACTGTGATTACTTGGGGGACTCCTCAGCTTTCTGAGAGGCCCCCTTCTCTTTATCCTTGTCCTTCCCACTGGAGTCCTTAGGGGACACCCGGTGGGAGACCCACTTGTCAGCCAACCTAGCCAGCTTAAAGGGGTCCAAAATGTTCTGGTCAGCCACATACTGACGCAGCTCTGGTGAACAGGCTTCAGAGAAATGCTCAAAAAACAAGAGGTGGGACAATTCAACAAAAGTCTTAACCTTGTATCCATCGATCCACCCCATCATGTTCATGTGCGCAGCACTCACCCAGTCAACCCAAGACATATTCTCCTTTTTCTTAAAATCCCTGAACCTTCTAAGGTATTGGGTAGGTGTCTTGCCGAACTTGGCAATCAAAGCAGACTTCATACACTCGTACTGACCCCTTTCTTCCACACTCAGCTTCAGAATACAGTCATACCCGGTTTGAGGCACTCTGCTTAACAAACACTTCGCCCAATCTCTTTTATCCACATCATGAATCTCACAAGCCATTTCAAACGCTTCAATCGATTGGAGGATATCTGAACCCTCCACAAATACACCAACCAAATCTTTCATAAACTTGGTGGCTGGGGACCTGACACTCTCACTGGATCTAGCTGAAGTCTCCACTCTAGCTTTCTCTAGCTGGATCCTCTGACATTCAGTGTCCTGGCTCTTGAGTTCAAGGTCCTTATTTTTGAGTTCAAGATCCCTATTCTTGAGCTCCACTTGTTGAGCCAATTCCTCTTTCTTAAGCTCCGCATCTATTTCCAACTTGCGGTATTCAAAGGCCAATTTCATCCTTAATAACTCAAGCTCTAAGGAATTGCTGGAGTTTGGAATAGAGGCAGCAGGAATGGCGGCATTCCCAGAAACAGATTCAGCAGAAACCCCAGGGGCAGAGTCCTCATTGGTTGCATTCCCCCCCTCATCAAGAGTTTCACTATCAGTCTGGTAGTCCACCAGGGCAGCTATCAGCTCAGCCCTAGACTTATCCACAAAGTCTAACTCCCTAGCTTCACAAGCACTCTGGAGAGCCTCCAAGCTCATCCGAGTCAATATGTCATTCGCAATAGACTCCATTGTTTGTAATGCAGTTACCTTGTACACAACAAAACCTTAATTCAATAAAGGGCAAATATCCTTTGCAAGTGGCACGGTTATACACTGATTCTTAAAACCATAAGCATCCCACCGCTTGCCACCAGTGTGAGAGAACTGATCTCAACGACCGGTGGGGGGTGTCTGTACTTCCGCTCCCTATATGGTGGAGGGGAGGCACAGGAGACCCCAGCCAAGATTCTCTATTCGGTAGCAATGGTCGAGCAATCAAGGCCTAGCTTCTCAGGAGGTGATGCAGGCTGGTTCTTAAGTACAGTGTATCCCCAAGCCCCCACAAAGGAATATCCACACTCTGTATTGGTTAGAACACAGTCTTTATATAATCAATAGTTAAGGTTATGTACATTTATCATGATAACTCACTTTGTACTCTGGCAAAATCTACAATGACAAATATTTACAATCCTAAAGTGGTACCACCCTAGATCCTATTGAAGTGCATGAACAATACTGTACAATGTCACACAGACCAATAGAGTGAAACCAGCAATAGAGAGAGGAGAGAAAATAAGATGGTTGAGCAATAGGCAGAATACTGACCCCTACCACTAGGCACAGTTCTGTGTGGAGATCCCCCCACCTGGGCAACCTGTAAAGAAAGATATAGCACAAGCCAAGTCCATATATTGCTCTGCAAGTCTTATTTTCCCCTATAATGTTTTTACCCCCCCAATGTACCTGGTGGAGTCGAGTTCCTCGAAAAGGCGTCGACAAGCGTTGAGGGACTCGCTGTTCGGCGATGGGGAATCGACGGCCCTTCTTGAATGCCTTCCCTTTCAAGCGGGAGGCACGGGGCGTCGAACGTCCGTCGACAAACGAGGTAGAACGATGTCGAAGAGGCGGCAGCTTCGTCCGAGCGGTGCTCGTCGGCGTCGGGGCATCGGCGTCCTGCAAGGCGGAGGTGTGCGGGGCACCTCGATGACAATAGTTCTGGACCGCAAAGATTGTAGAGACGGGAGCCCAGCAAGGGCGTCGAGTCGTCCGAGTCTTTGAGGTCGTCGGGTGGCGGGAAACCCACCGGCAGGTTTCTCCTCGGCGCGTTGGTCGTCCTCGACTTTCTCCGGCAGGATAAGCGGTCGACGATGCGGTCGAGAGAGTCCTTCGATTGGATGTTCTTAGGCAATGGAGCGGACGGCTCCGGTCGTCGGCGGCACGGCGTCAAGTGGTTCCCACGGCTGGGCAACACAACTTCGACGGGCCTCCAGCGGTTCCACAAACCTGCGAGCCCTGGTCGACGGCAATGGACTTCGACGGCGTCGATGTCCGGGTGCTTCACTTCGATCTCCTCGGCGGTCCCGTCTCGGGTCGACAGCCTTTCGAGGATCTGTCTTCCAGGGCGCTTCGGCGAAGATGGAGCGGTGCTCGATGGTCCCTCGGAGCACGGGAAGAGGGCGCCTTACCAGGTCCTCTCTCGGGTCAGCCCTCGACGAATTCGACAGCCTTCGGATCGGTCGAAGCAAATGCCACAGCAAGTCTTCTTCTTCCAGCTGGACGTCGAGGATCAGCAGTTCCAGTTACTCTTGAGTGGAGACTCAGCTTCTGAACACTTCTGAACTGAACACTTTTCCAGTGGTGAGAGGTCCCCAGATATACTATCCTCACTCTCATCCACGCTGCTGGCACACACTCAGCAGCCAATCATACTGCAGGGCATTCATGCAGTCAGTCAGCCAATCAGGCACACAGTGCATTCAGGCCACACTCCTCCCTTCCAGACACTCACAACAAGGAATGTGGATTGGGACAAGTACCCAGCCATTCAACACTACACACTGCATTCAGGCTAGTTTCGGGCAGGGCTGTCTCAGTCTTTGTCTCACATGCCAGAAACCAGACAACCACAACAAGGAGTGCATATTGGTAACACACTCCATTCACCCAGGTCCCACCCACAGGAGGTACCCACAACATACAGACACTGGGAAGGCTCCAGCCAGTCTAGCTGGGCCTTCACCACAATACCATACATGGAACTTCCACCCAACAGCCAGTCAGGGGGAAGGGACAGAGTCAGGGCTTCCCAGGACTTTGGGAAAAACAAGACAACAGGCAATAGAAAGCAAGAGGCCACAGGGGCCATCTTGTTTTCTATCAGGAATCAACTGATCCCAATGGCAGGGCCTGGGTATCCCAAAATGGAGGACACCCAGAGCACCTGTCAAGTTCAGCATGGAGCTGCCACCAGCCCATACCCTGCTCTGTGGGCCACCCACAGGTGCCCAAAAACATACACTAGGGGCACAGGGTTGTACCCCTACCCATGGGTGCCATAAGGGTATCCCATGGGTCTGTTCACCAAACCAAAAGAGAGAGCTGCACTGCCAGGAGTCCCACATGGACTCCTGGGCAGAAAACATGACAGAACACACGGTAGAAACAGAAAAAGGACAAGGATTCAGAGGCCCTGTCCCTCAGATGCATTTCCAGGATCACACTGAGCCATGTGCAAAACTTCAGATTGGGATTTCGCCTGCCAAGCGCTCTCAGAGGACATAACCTGTGACTGGATGTCGGGCAACAATCCACGTACAAATTTGTCCACAAACAACGTTTTCCCAGACTCTGTGCCCATGTCCTGTCCACTGAAGTCAGAGAATACCTGTTCGAATCTATTAAAGAACTCGGTGGCACCTTCAGTTTTTCCTTGAACACAGGCCGTAAGCTTGTCCCAAATAATTATTTTCTCAGGAATTATGGTTTTCAATTTTGCGACAATTCTATCAGGCAAAGTAAGTATTACCTGAGGTGGTTTCTCACCAGCTGGTCTTTCCCCATCAAACCTAGTCATGTTAGCCCACGTATCTCCCAACCCTGGCACATCGTCTATTGTTCGAACCTACTTCCATAAATCTACGGGCAGGAGAACAGGGAATAGCAAGTCAATATCACTTAAGGTGAGCACAGAGGACTGCAAAACGGACTCTATCTCTTTGTAGAATCCTGTCGGATTTTTCCTAATATCGGGAATTGATTGTCTAATAGTGTTCACTTCCTGTCGTGAAAACGGGACGTGAACAAATTGCGATACATAGTGTGCAGGGATGTCCACAGCCGGTGCACCAGTCCCAGCGTTAGCGGGAATCTCAACCTTTGGGACAAGTGTCGGAGGAACCTCTCTCATAGGCAACTGAGATATAGGTAACTCTGACCGCTTACTAAGCAACAGAGCCAGGTCGAGCGCTAAGGCAGCTGAAGAAGTGTCGGGCGAAAAAACCCTCTTAGAAATACCCAATAACTCTATAGGACAACTAACCTTCTTCCTTACACATTCATCCTGCAGGTACTGTACCATTACCTGAATCACCTTCCTCTGCATTTCTACTGTATACTGACTATACGTGTCATATACTTCATCCGGCGGTATCGATGAATCCGAGATCCATCAAATCGCATCTTTGGTACAAATTCGTACTTCCTCAGATGCCGATCTACGACACGGAAGGAACCGTTTCTGTACATACATACTGTCGTCGTCACCATCCTCATCCCGTAATCTTTCAAAGTCCCTACTATACTCAAACAATCTCTCAATATGACCATGTACTTTCTCCTCTATGTCCCTCGAAAGTGCTAAAGTATTCAGATCCCTTAACCCTTGTGGGAGATCCGTATTATGTAATCTACCCCACATTACACATAAATGAGTCCCCAAACCTTCGATAAAAACATTTTCCTCTGGAAAATTGCCCATATTTGATCATGTGGAAAAAACGTCAGCTTGATCACCTCTCTCCATACAGTGCTTAGCCCATGCAAATAATTCCTGTTTCGTGTCTGCAGAAACAGTATTTCGAGTGACAATCTTTGACCCCGCACCCCGATCAACTTCAGTCAGTTCAGGACCACTCGAGAGCAGAGGTGCGGCCAAATTCAATGGGGGTGCAACTATCGGCGCAAGAGGAAGGGGTGGTGGGATAGGAGGAGGAACAACAACTAGAGGAATAGGAACAATAAGGTTGTACAGGGGGAACAGGAATAACAGCAGGAATAACAGCAAGAATGGGCAGAGCACCCGGGAGAGGATCATACGGAGGTGGCGCAGAGGCACCAGGCCTGCGTTCGTTTAACAACTTTTCAATAAATTTGTCTGAAACATGGAAATCTTTAGAGGGATACATTTTCTGGATACCGAGTGAGAAAGCCCTCTCCATATTTTTGACTGACTCCGAATGTTTTTCCTTATCATACAACAACGCCTTTTCGGCATTTGTTTTATGACGGCGTGCATGTTTATCCCTATTTTAAGCTGCTGCAACGCTTCTTTTTTCCAATTCTGCAAAACATCAAATGCTGCAGGTCTGGCCGTCTTTTTTAGCAAGACCGATTCTAAGTATTCAATATGGGGGATCTCGAAACTACCATTAATTGGCCACTGAAATTCAGAGGCATGTCTAGTTTGTCTGTGCCAAATATCATTAAATACTATACTTCCAATGCCATACTTACAGTACATAGTACATGCCGGCGACCCCTCCTGTGGTGCTGGGTGGCTAAATTCCAAAGATTGTCGATCGCTGCGGAACAGAGCCTTTAAGCAGCTAGACAATTTCCCAGGCATTTCACAAATAATTGGTGTTACCTGGTCAATAATTGTGTCTGCAGATACAATACGCCAAATTCAAATTGTCAGGGTTAAATTAAGAGTCGGGTCACGACTGCACCTGACCAAACCTAAGGAGGACCGTATGGTTTACCAAAGAACTTACCTAACAAATTTTACCTTGTGTTTGGTGGTTTCGACAAATCTGCCCGCCTCAAAAATGGACCCTCGTCAAGATGCTGTGTCAGACCACACGACTATCGTCCAAGGATCGGATCGTGCAGCGCTGCCGAGGTATTGTGTCTCGTTCAGTCGGGCCCGCAGTATCACACCGTCCGATCCCGGTTCGATAGTCTGCGTCAACCTTCAATGATCCGGCATCAATCTTGAGGGTCCCTATTCGGGCGCCAACTGTGGAAACAGAAAAATAATATGAGGCCGGGAAGCCCAAAAAGAAACACACCAACACAGGTTACAAAGAACATACTAGTGCTTTATTTAAAAGCTACAACAGTTACCAAGTCAATTGACAAACGGATAGCTATTCGGCTGTCAGAGTAACATAACAAACTTCAACGAGGGTTCGATGCGTTAGTGAGAGAGACCGCACATTGAAATACCTGGGTCTTTTATACAGTTTGTCCAGCCCTTGGCCAACCCTCTCGCGGGTTAACCATTCTATGAGCCGGGCCTATGGGTTCCTTGCCAGGTCAATCCTGTAATATATGCATTTCAATTAGTTTCACTGATATAGTTGTACATTTACATATAGGTTAACGATAGGACAAGGTCTCAGTTCGCGACCCCGACAAGTGGCCTGCAGGCATATTAATTATTCATGTGAACGGAGGTCACAACAGCCAGAATCTTACTCAGAATGTCATTCGGCCTCCATTTTGATGTTCAGGGTGACTTCCATATAACAAGAGAACCTAAAATGGTGGCTTAATCCAAGATGGCGACTTACATTGCTTTCTCTAAGGTCAAGACCTTGCCGTGGAGTTTTGTTCGCATATGATGTTTAGACAACTTGGTGTAGGCCAATACACATACAATTGTTGCGATAGGAGGCATAATATTGTTTCAATTCCGACATACCTTTCCACAACACTTCTCTCTCAAGCTGGCCAGCTGTGGCTCTACCTACTGACGGTTCCTTTTTTGCTCTCAGTGTCTGCAGTGATCTCATCTACAGTGCTTTCTTCAGACTCATGCTGGCAGGATCTCTTTTTTCTGAGCACCCATTTTCAATGGCTTCTTAGTTCTTACATCATGACACTGATTCTTTCCTTTTCGCTCTCCTGTCATCTCTACAGCGTCCCTTGTCATTCATACCACTTTATTGTTCTGAAAACTCTTGTTTTTACCATTGATATGGTGCTATAAAGGCCATAAATATTGTTCTCTTACTCTGCGTTTTGTCAAGGTGGTACCTTCATGTCCTCGGTGTATAATTCTTGTCCCGGGTGTGTTATCTCCCAAAGAAGTGAATTTTTTGCAGGCCACTCCATTTTTGTGTGTTGATTATTTACTGGTTCTAAGGCCTTTTCCATATCTTGTACCTGGCTCTCTTTGGATTTGATTCCCTTTCCTGACATAGAGTACATTAAGAAGTCCAATCTTTCTTCAGTGAATATTTCCTCTTTTTTTAATTAAATACTGCCTCTTTTAGTCTCATTAGCACTTTGTTGAAAACTGCAACTTGTTTCGCATTGGAGGTTCCTTGGATTAGAACAGCCCAAACAGCACCCTGGTATATTGAAATGCAGCAAAGGGCGTGGCAAAGACTGTTCATTTTTTTTCAGGAGGATGCACCAGTAAGCACAGCTATGCGCTGGTGGTGTGAAGCTTTGAAATCACTTTGGCCTTTAATAGTGAGGGTATCATCTCTGTGATGTTGGACAGCAGGAAAATCTTGCTTTATACTTCCTGATTCAGAGCTCCGAGGTCTATGCACTGTGACGAATCAACTTCCTGGGCACCAGTGGCCCAGGGATGAATATCGGTTTCTAAACCATCAATCATCCCCACATCTCTATTACACCAGAAGGGATCTGAACAGATTGGAATACAAGTCAATTATAAGACCTCCTTGTCCAATTTTTGGTAAGGTGGACGGAACGGCAGGCTTATCTCCGCAAGATCGTTGATTAGTTACAAAACAGCAAAAATACAATTATTACCCAATGATAAAAGTTACTGTTCAGTCAAGGTTATATAAACATAGCTACTTTATTATTACTACAACAGACAGTTCTAGCACACCACAATTACAACCCACACTGCAAAGGAACACAGAGGACAGACAGTTTCACAAAGGAAAGGGATGCACTCTGGATGCTGACAGGAGGGTAGTTGGTAAAGTAATCGGTCTTATAGTTCAAGATTATCTGGTTTCACATTGGCAAAGGGTCATAACTGTCACTACGGGCCATCGGAAAAGGATCAGGGGTCATAACCACAATGTACCTGGTGCTGAAGAAGTTCTTGGTGCTCAACAGCATCGAGGCAGGTCCAGGGTGCTTTGCAGCCCCTGAGACAGAGTTAGTGGCAGGAGACAGCTGCGAGTACCAGGCGGCAGGCAGTTCGACAAGCGAGGCTGGACGAACGTCTGCAGGCTGTCTGGCACTGGCGGCTCGATGCCAAGAATCGCTGGCTCTGTGCTGATTGGCAGATCTGGAATGCTGGTTGAGGTGTCCCAGACGCCTCTGGCAACTGGGGTGTGACAACAGTCAACGGTGCAGCCGGATGCGGTTCGAGGACTCGACTGTCTCGAAATTGTCCTTAAAAAGATGGATGCTGGATGATGCTTGTGTGTCACTCCTCTTAGCTTCTTTGCGGGACTCGTGTTAGCAGGCAACGGCCTTGTCCCTTGACCAGAGACTCTCCGGCACTTCACACCTAGGAAGCTTGCTGTCAGAACCTGGAAGGGCAAGCTGTGTGCTGGTTGCGTAACGCTTCTGGAGCTGCTGGACGGGTTCTCTGAGTCCGGTATCGCCCTCTGTTCCCTGGGAGATGTTTAGGGGAGGGATCATGCTTCTCTCTTGAAACTCCTGGCATTCCTTCACTGGCAGAAGATGTAAGGTAGACTGTACCTTCAGATCAGGTCCAAATGAGTCCTTCTTCTTACTCCTTGCAAAGTCTTCAGATGATCTGATAAGTGAGGGGCTCAGCCCTCTTTTAAAGCAAAACGGGGATTGGTTTAGGCCAAGCCTAACTTAAGTGAGCCAATCCCAAGTCTCCACCAACAATCGTCGGTAAAGCTTTAGGTCAGAATCAGAGCACTTGGCAACAGACAGGGGAAGGATGACAGCATATACTTCTAAGTCCCACCCTTCTTCCTGTCTGCTGTACATCAAAGTGTCTCCCCTAATTAACTCAGCCCCATTCAGCGCTTGATCACAACATGGGCCTCATTTGAAGTAGGGAGTTACAGGCAGACTTTCGTCTCCTACAATTCACATACTTCCCTGCTCTGAAAGGAGTGGTTCCAGACATGACATTCACTGTCCTTTCATATGAAGGAGGGGTGTTAGTACCAAGTTGACACATTGTATTACAAAGAAGTGTTTGCTCCTGGTCTCCATTGTCACTTCCTGCACGCAGGCCTTTCCTGAGGCTTGCTAATTAACATTCTTCAGTATACGCCGCCACCAGCAAGGTTTAACGATGGAGATGCAATTCCATGGCGTCTTGAAACTTTAATTAGGCTGCCCAAGGCCAAAGGCTTTTGATGTACCTGAGGCTGTCAGGTGTCAGCTGCACATGAGAGGGGAGGGTGGCACAGGTTAGCTGTGTCCTCCAAGAGTACATGACTATTTTTCTGCCCTGCGGTGAGCGTGGAAAATATGTGCGGGAATGGCCCCACATATTTTTGGAGGTTGATCTCCCATCATTTTTTCTTTTAACAAATAAAAAAAGGTCCGGCGAGAGCATTCTTCCCATGCGGATGGTCAAATTCCTCACGTGCACATTCTTCAATTGCTTAATCTATTTTTTCTTGTCAAGACTATTGGCGTTAACCATTTGGAGGCTTCTACTGACTCGATAATTCCTTTCCTCAATAAAACATTGATTCATGTCTGAAGCTCCTCTTTTGCCGTCACAGAAACTGGTTTGACTTTCTACGTATAGGTATAGCTCCTTCTTTTATTTTTATCTTGTCACCAGTTTTACTGTTCCTCTCGAGGGAGCATATACCTTGGCATGTCTATCCAATATACTCTCAACTGTGTTTTCCGCTACTGCCATCAACTGCCCCACTGTGTTTAGATCTAGCTTAATATTAAGATCGTTTTGGGGCTCTTATCCTAGCTGAGAGTCATCTTCAGCCGTGACGTAGACTTTGCCTCCCATCCTTCCATCTTTTGACTGGATGTTCGTTTCCATGTACCAGACGCGTTTGGAATCTTTTCCTCCATATGTCCCCGGGTTGATCTTTGTTTTCTTCAACCCATACACTCCCTCTTTCCATAATTCTTCCTACTGTCCTTTAGATATGAGTTTGAGGTCCGATCCTGAGTCAGCCATCATTCGGATGAGTTTTTCACGCACCATGACGTTGCTATACAGTTTGCACCTTTTAATCTACTTTCCTTTCACTTACTTTCACACTCATTTTCCCTGGTCTTCACTTTTCTGCTTTTTATGAACTACTGCCTTCCTCTATTTCTATTTATTTCATTGTCCCGCTCTTGGGTGCTTTTGCAAAATGGCCCCTCCTTTCCCCAATGCGGGACACTACCCGCTGTTTGCCATGGGGTTTGGCTTCCCACAAATGAAGCATTCTCTCCATTGCCTGCGTTCTCCTAGAAATGTTCTTTCGTTTCTGTCTTGATCGTCTTCCCCCTTGTAGCATACTTGCCTACATTCCCAAAAGCAAAACCTGGGGAATGACATCTCTAATGTCTGCTCCCCCCCCCCAAGACCCCGCCCGCTCGACTCGACCACTTAAAAAAAACGTCTGAGAGAGACGCAAACAAAATAAAAAGAGAAATCTTTGTTTTGTTTGCGGGTGCGCTGATGTCATAGCCGCCACACCGCAAACTGGGCCATCCCGGGTCCTGTCTTGTGGTACATTTGACGTGCATCGACCTTGCTACCTTCCTTGCTCCGTGGTGATGGGGATAGAGGCTGCATCGTCCCAATTCTTGTCCCTTTAAGCTCTGCAAAAAGGGAATGTCCTGGCTGAAACCACCCCCCTTACCCACCTATTCTTCACACCTTGTCTCCACCAATCCCCCAACTGAAGCTTGGCGCCCTTAGGCAGGGCAGGGGGCCCCTCCCCATTCACTCTGTCTGCGTAGGGGGATGGGATCCCCTTGTTCTCCCCGGAAATGGCTGGTGGGGGGGTCTCGGCTATGGCCGTGTCTGGCTTCAGCCCTCACTTTGTTCGGCGCATCCCCGGGCTCTCTTCACATCAGTGCAGGAGATGCTTCTAACTGGGCGGCGGCCTTTAGATCTGTCGCAGATTCTTAGTTTCTGCCCACACCTCGATGTGATTGGCCACAAACGGTGTGTTTGTAGTCAATCACACACGAGGTGTGGGCAGATTTTTTCTTTGGATTGTGGGAAACCCCTGAGACTCCAGGCTCTTTGCCGAAGACCCGGAGAAGAGTGTCGAAACCAGGAGACTCCGGGGTAAACCCGGAGACTAGGCAGCTATGCCTTGTACATTCGTTCTCATGCCGCAGGTTTCCGCTCACTCTATTCGATTCTTTTCACAGTTATCTGTTTCACCTCCCTTTGTGTCGCGTACTCTCCGCCATGCTGTGCGCTGTCGTTAGTCTCTCTTCTATTGGTATTAGTGGTATTTTTGCAGAGGAGCATTTTGTCACCTTGTAGCATTGTGGATAAGAATTCACCGAAGCGACAGGCCTTTGCTAATTCTCTGAACCTTCTGAGAAAAGCATCTATGGGTTCATTTGGCCTTGTTTTCTGTCACAGGAATGTAATCTGTGTCTCAGCTAATTGCCTTTGCTATCAAACCTCTTGTTCACTCTTCTTAATGCCGCCTGCAGGTCTGAAAGTGTGGTGAGGTGCTGGGCATAGAAGGCGTGCCACGGGTGTTGTCTGGGTGGGCAGCCCAGAAGTTGACAGCAGAAGGGTTTGTAAGTGACTCGGCAAGCAGTTCCCCATGTGTCCCGAGGTCCGGACTTCGCGGGACGAACTAGGTGGTGTGTTGGTGTCCTAATCTGGCTGTGAGGAGCGGCTTGTGTGCTGGTAGCCGGGTGGTGCTAAATGGAGGAGGAGCGGTCCATTTGCTGGTGGCCGGGCGGTGCTAGCTGTAGGAGGAGCGGGCCATGGAGCTGATTAGTGAAAATCAGTGTGAGGGACATTTAAGTAGTACGTGTAGCAGTGCAGAGGTGTGCTCACAGCCAAAGGGGCGGCGTTAACATTGTCACGTGACTGTACAGTCAGGGAAGAGGAGCATTGCCCGGTAAATCCAGCATCAGTTGACGACGCAACGTTTGTGAGGGGACGTTGTCATGGTGACACGTAAACAGGAAAAACAGAGAGCAGAAAGGATATGGGAGAAAAATCCTACTCCTGAAAAAAAATCCTACTCCTGAAAACAAAGATTCCTGGAAAGCATTAGATAGGCTTAATGGAAGGGAAATCTGTGAGGCCAAACGTAATTATTATAACACCCAGATAAGGAACTCCAACAATAGTACAAAAAAACTTGACCTTGAAAAAATATTCAGAGACATGGAAAAAACTAAGGCCCAATTAAATCCCTTTGTTCCCACTAAAGAAGACTGCATTGCAGCTCAAAAAGCCTTTGCTAATAAAATACAGATTCCTGAAATCATGACAACGAAGAGGAACAATAAGGAACCCCAAAGGGAGACACCTGGACATTTGACCAGATCTTCTTTTACGTTTCAGCAGGTAGATATATCTAGCATGATTCTTACACTTACGAATATGAGGCCTAGGTCATGCCCTGGAGATGTCTTTCCTGTAAAGGTCATTCTGGACAAGGCTGAGATTTTCACGTCTTTCTTAGTAAGCTCTACTAATGCATCGTTTCAACACAAGGAAGTTCCCGACTGCTGTAAAAGGGTAGTGGTTACTCCGCTGCCAAAAAAAACAGGACAAGACTGCAGAAATTACAACAACCAGAGATCTATTAGGAACGTACCGTTCTTGCTTAGAATTATTGATAAAATGGCAGCCATACAGTTGCAAGAGTATCTCGAGTCTAACGAGGTACTTCACCAAAAACAGTCGGGCTTTAGAACCCACCCCGGTACCGAAAGTGCCTTGATAGATCTCCAGATAGGAATGCTGGCTATCATGGATAAGAGTAAATCGGGGCTGCGGATGCTTCTAGATTTATCCTCAGCCTATGATTTGGTGAACCATGATCTGTTAATAAAAAGGCTTGTAGAAGTAGGGCACTGCTCAGAAGTCGTGATTATATGGTTGGACTCTTTCCTCAGGAATAGGATGTCCACCATCCACTGGGGGGAAGACAGCTCTGAGCCAGAATGCATTGGCTGTGGAGTGCCACAGGGGGCCTGTCTCTACCTGCCCTTGTTTAATGTGTTTTGTCGCCCTCTGTGTGATCTACTGGACGAGCTTGGCATCCGCTTTACTAATTACACGGATGATACCCGGCTCGTCATGGAAGTCACTGGGGATTACAGCAAGGATTCAGAGGAGGTTTCCTTCATCTATGAATCAATCAAGGCATGGATGACGGGGAACAGATTGTGTATTAATGGATCCAAGTCTGAGGTCCTCATATTTGGGTCCACACAATCACGTGCAAAACTGAATGCAGAATATGCACGTTTCAGGATTGAACAACATCTCATCCACACCTCCACAGAAGTGCATTACGCTTGAACCCTCCTTAAGTTCAGAAGTCCACACCAGTAGTGTTGTGAATAAAGCACAATACCATCTAGTTTCTTTCTCATGCTAACTGCATTACCTAGACGAGAGCAGTACTCATGCCGAGATTAGATGATTGTAATGCTATCTTGGTGGCAGCAAACAAGAGATGCATTCAGAGGATGCAGGTACTGCAAAATGATGCAATTTGCATAGTAAAAAGCATCCCTAGAGGTGATTCAATCACTAAACACAGAAGGGACTTACACTGCTTGGCTATTGACTCCTTGTTCCATGCATCACGTTTCTCCTCCAGGCCCCCTGCATCTTCCTGCTCCTCATCTCTCTCCTCCCTGCTGCTCTCCAGGCTTTCCCTGGCATCTCATTGGTCTCCCTGTTTCTCCCATCTCCCCCTACTTTTTCTTGCTCCCCCATACTTCAGCTGGCTCTCTTTGCTCCCCCTCCCCACCTGTGCCTCCACCTTCTCCTCTGTGCCGGCCAGTGCGGAGGTAGGGGAAGGATGTGACTGTAACGCAAGCCAGATCAGGGGGGGTTAAAGCTAGCGTTAGCCGCAGCATGACTTCGAAGCGCTGGTGTAGTGGCCAGCAAGGTCCAACTTGTTGTGTAATGGACTATCCCATGTGTGTTTCCCCTTTAAGGGGATGTGTCCCTCCCATAGGCATTGCCCTTTTAAGATGGGGTATGACTGCGTCATGGCCCAAGTTAAGAAAAGGGAGCCCTGCAGGCACGTGCGAGAGAACGGCTGGAGACTCTGTAACAGGAATGAACTGAGTCCGTCTCTCATTATGGCCTGCAGGCCCACCCTGTACAATCAGGGCCTGCACCTAGCCCAGCAAACCTCACCATATGAGGTTACTTCCCAAAGAGAATTTAGCCATATCCTTAACAGAACACTTTCTATCCTAGGTGAATAGTAGTGATATAAGGTCCTCTATCACCATATTAGAGCTAGCAACACATCGCTCAAAATAGATAAGGATGGGACCTCTCGTGGCTCTAGCATGTAAAGTGTTGTCTACTTATCTACCAGTGACTGTCTGATTGTACACCCTAATATCAACACATCAGAGATTGCAACACATTGGGCCTCATCACGAGTTTGACGGTAACCCTTAGATCCGGCGGTCGCGCTATTACAGCCGCATTTAAGGGTCCACCAGATCATGGCTTTGGCGGATTTCCCCCCAGCTCTGAGCTGTGGGGGCGAATTTTCCTCATTGGGCCCAATGGGGAATGAGGAATTCCCGAATGGGCCCAATGGGGAATGGGCAATAACCCTTCCGCCAAACCCGTGATCGGGTGCTAATAGCGCCGGGGGGTTTGGCGGTAGGGCTATTAGCGCCGGCACTAATAGCGCGGGCGTTACCACCCAACTCGTGATGAGGCCCTAGTTATTCCCAAATAAAGTGTTCTCAAACATATTTCCATGTAACTCTCTGTCAAATATTGTACACCCTAATCCAGGGTTAGTTGATAAAATTACATACTCATTGCGAAATAGGCCAAATGGTTATGACTATGTTGTCATTATACAAACGGCTGTAATACCACTCCGTGCCTATGGATGCTATATCTGTTCACAAAAATGTCTTTTTTCAAACAGAGATATAGTTTAGACCCTTATCAAGGTAAGGGCTGCGTAAGCTTTTAGACAATTAAGATCCCATCCAAAGTTGTAGATAGCCGTTTTAGGGTTTTTCTTCCAGGCTTAGACTTGGTAGCCTTCATTTTTATTGATTTTCTCATGTCCACGACAGCTCTTCTTAAAGTTTTATGCACCAGAAAGTAATTTCCTACATTTGATGTCACCCACCTAGACATGGATCACGTCAATAAAATAACACTTACCCATAGCCCCAGAGTCATACAAGATTCTTGTAAGACTTCCTGTCCTGTATTTGACGTCACCCACGCATGCGCCGATACGTCATACAGAATTTTCAACAAACGTTTCAAATATCCTAGGTACCTCATTTTTCTGGAACCAAGATCCCCTAAATGATCTTGTAAATTTACTCTCTGAACTCCTATATACCTTGAATATATATTTAAGGTTTTTTAACAATACGCAATTCCGCGTCTTTTTGCTGTGGGTGACATCACTTGCGCATGCGCGGATGACGCCACCATGACAGGACGTCTCTAGAGAAGAGTGATGTCACACGCGCATGCGCGGGTGACGTCACTGGTCGAGCAGCATATAAAAACAGAATCAGCCAGCACAATGGTAGACGCGGCTCCTGCTCCAAAGCTCAATACACGTCCGAACCTGCTCCTCCTATGGACCTAGAATGAGAAAGCAAATACAAGTAAGTTAATTGAGTTAGTTCACAACTCTAAGCCTAATTATTAGCTACTAGAGACTTACCTTATCTATCTCACCTCAAACAGGTCACGCTTCCAAGAGGCTGAGGCACTGTACCTTCCCTCCAGGTAGAAATTCTCTATCAGGATTAGACTAACACTGAATTGGAATCCCTCCATCTTAACAGCAGCCCTTGGACAGAGGTTTATTATTCTTCGTTCGTTTTTTTTTCTAAAAGTAAGTAGATTACTACTCAATTATGGATTAATATCCATAATAGTGGCCATAATGAGCAACAAATAAATATCCTCTAAACTCTGTTTTACAGCCTCTAACACAAGTGATTGAATCAGGATAGGAATTCATAAGATTAAGACAACCGATCAGCACATACAAGCAGGACCGTCACCTCAGCCACACACCTTGTTGAACTAAAAAGCTGAAATTGAATACTACATCAAGATAGGGTAAGATTCCATCAAATTTACCTACTTGGTCAGCATTACAGTATTCCAAATATTTGACCAATATCACATTTAACCCCACAGGCCGTGTAAACCAACACATGTTATTTCTCGGAGAACCACACTCCTCCCTATTTCAGCAATACTTCCACGCAGACGAATCAGTTAGTTCCCCCTGTTTTACTTCTTGGTAAGCTTCTAGATCTGTATTCCATTTTTTATTAAACAACAATGAGATTTATATGCCAGGTTTTGCCACAGAAAGTAAAGTCTTGTTTATCTCTTCAGAGAGAATTGTTCTATAAACTGTACTGTCTCTAACTAGAAACACTTGTACCTAGGATTGCTTAGGGGGGAAATGAATATATGCCCCTGATGAAGAGTGATAGAAACTAGAAACACATTGGGCCTTCCTACTTTTTGTATAAATAAAACTGTGTATTTGAAATCTACCCAAAAATTGTGAAGCATAATTTATGGCTCATTCAGCCTTGTTGTTAATACACTGGAAATATCTAAAGCATAACATGTCTAGCAACCAGTAATGAGAAGGTTGCACTAGTTGGTAGCTCCCTGAGTGGGGCTCCCGAACAGTCCACAATCCTTCAAATTCTTAAACCACATTTAGACTTAGGCCTCATTGATAGTGTTCAGGGGATGCAGGTTTCCTACTTAGGAAATCAATTCTCTTTAGCCATGGGCCCACCTGCCAGGAAGACAGCCAGGGTCCCCAAGAGCTGGCAGGTCCAGACGTGCCATCCCTACAGGCACATGGCCTCACAGGTGCTGGTGTCCCATAGCACCTCAGGGGGGCGCTGGTGCGATGTCCATGACCAGCCCCCATCCCTCAATCCTCTGAGGCAGTGAGCCTCCTGATACTGGTGTCCCATAGTATCACACAGGGGAGCTGGTGCGATGTCGATGGCCAGCTCCACCTGCAACATTGGCGACGAGGAAGTCGGAATCTCAGAAAAAAACAGAGAAGAAGACGAGTCCCCGCCCCTCACTTGTGTTGGTGAGATAAAGGAGGGCGAGTGAGAAGATGAGCACCCGACCCCACCACATGCCAGGATTGGCCTCCACCTCACTGCCTTAGCTGTGGTGCAGGCTCGGGCCACCCTGCAGTGGGATGCGCCCGCAGCAGTCAGATGCAGTAAATTAACTATGTGCCCCTATGTACCCGTCCCAATGGGAAAAGGAACAGAGAAGCCGATGCCGTGATGCAAGGATGTCTCCCGCTGGGGGAGAGTGGTGCTTTCCTACCCACAGGGAAGAAGTAATGAAGCGGCCATGGTCGGAGGAGAAGCAACGCCTCCTGCCAGGGGAGGGAGCCGTGCTGCTGTCAATCCCACTGGGGACAGAAGAGGTGAGGTGGTGGCCCCCACCATGCTGCAGTTGCGGGAGCCAGCCTGCAGCACCACAGCGGTGCATCTCGCCGGAGGAAGGGGCAGTATGGTGTGGCTGCAGCTGCGGTAGTAAAAAGAACTTCCCGCTGGTGGGGGAGCGACGCCGCCCTGCCCTCAGGTGAGAGGCAGGGAGAGGAGGCACCCTTTGCCCTGGGTCCTCCCTGGCTGCGGCCATCTATGAGGAGGGTGCTTGTGCGGCTGGGGGAGGATCCAGCATACAACCCCCACGGCATCCGCAGCACCTGAAGAACCACTGGGTCCCCACTGTGATCCTGGGACAGGTGGTGAATGGAGGAGCTGCTCTGGTCTGTAGCACTGCCACAGTGCTCTTGCAGGAGCAGAAGTACCTGCCGGAGCCCTTAGCATGATCCTGGTGTAGAGGTGGGCCCAAATATAGCCTGTACTCCAGCCGCCCATTTTGAAGTGCCTGGAACATTCACACCGAAATATGTGACGTATGATGAGCAGATAAACCAGCAGAGAGCCACAGTGGGGCTCTGCCCAGTACCTATTAGAAGAATGACACCTATTGAAGTACCAATAACCAGACAACCATGGGCAGTAAGGTACCCATTAAGAAAACCCTACCAGAAAATGAAACGAAATGAAGATTGTTTAAGTACTGTGCAGGAAGAACACAAAAAGTCCTTAATGGAAGATGAATGGTGCCGTCATAAGGGCCTGGACTAAGGCACCCATAGAAGATATGATGACCAAAAGATGACGTGAAGAGACGAAACACCATGAATAAAGATATTGTGAAACCAAGAGAAGAGAACATTGTAAAAAATACAAGGGAGCTTAACTGAAAGCAGGATAAAGATATTCAACCAGCTAATTCCTGTACATATGCTTGTAACCGCAAGAAAGGTAAAGCAATCAGTTCAGCTTGCTATGCTAAGCAGAAGAATAGAGCGGCACGCGCCAGTGTGCACAATCTACCTCAAAACGAAGAATGTTATACAAGTGCAAATCCACTTTGCATGAAAAGCAGAACTAACCCAGGTTATTATAGGTCAAACGCAAGAAGCATCATATTTTAGTAATACGAGGAAAAAGGCTGAATCGAAACTCGGCAGAGGCAGCTTGTGCCGGAGAAACCAAGGACATATCAATGGAAGCTATGAACAGTAGCTACTTCAATTGGAGTTAAGAACCGAATATCCTGCCACTGAAGGAAGGAGATAAGAAGGCGTAGGCAGGTGGCAGGGTGAAACGAAAATCAAATACACAAATTGAGAGAAACAAGGTATATCCATGGTGTGCTAGCACGTGACCAGCCGAACGAGACGAGGCACAGTTTCATACCGACGCTTGGCACCCACCCAGACAGAGATATCAGAACTTTTCAGAGACAAGAAGATGCAGTTTCAAGGCCAACCACAGTGAACTAATTGACACATAGCCCATAAAGTGATGATTGATGGTAGAAAGGCAGGGTGAATTGGGGGACACCCTGCACCTGCTTGACCGTTCTTTGTGCTGCTAAGCAAAGTGGAGATTTATGCATGGGGTTGATGCCAACCCAATCACAATGGACCAAATGATCTAGGGTCCTATAGTTTGTAGAACCAATGAGACGACGTACTTTTAGTGACGTCTACAGTAGTCATTTTTGAAGGAAGGGCTTAGATGCCCACCTGACAGTATTTACCCAATCCCCTCACTCCGTTACCATATACAGATATAGCACCTATATTAAAGTTACCTTTTACCAACCAATAGAATTGCATGTTAACTTTTGAATGTTACACGTCAGATTATGTCGCGTTTTTGGTATAAAAGTTATGTTTTATAGGAAGTTCGCGGGAGTTGAAGCAAGACGGGCTGTCGGACCACTGTCGATTTCCATGTTTCCTCATTTTTTGTACTTGTCATGAAACGGACTCCCCTTTGCCAAACCATTGAGTTGTCCTTATTGATTGGTGTTGGAGTAAGAAAACCTGCACCCCCATCCATCTCAAGGTGCAGCTATCTCGTCTTAAAGTACTGAAGAGCAAACCCTGACTCTATGGGCCGGCCGGGGGTCTTTCGGTACACTTGCTAGCAAAGATCGGATGGTTTATCGACTACCGATTATTGATTGAAGTAAGACACCTATGGCTGTCGACATAAAGTAACTCTAGGTCTTCGGCAATAACACAAGTCCTTTTGCCATTCGGCTGAGTAGACCGTGAAGCTCCCCGTAGACAATGGTAGTGTAAGCAAGATACTGCAGTCAGGGCCTGAAGGGACCCGCTTCCCTACATATCCCTTCCCATTCCTACGGGCAGCCGATCGGGCGAAAATCTGAAGAAGTCTGTAATGAAGGCGGTGATCCCGAGGATCCAGAGACGAACCATGCGAACGGTGAGTGAAGCAAAAATTTAGTGTTTTGGCAAACAGTGCATGCCTTAGAACAAGTAAAGAGAAAAAGGTAACAGAGGGACGAGGGAAAACAAAATATAATTAGAAGTAGAGAAGGCTGTATATATATAAGGGGATAATGACTTGAGAATAATTAAATAAATAAAGGTTACCGGGGTAGACACCCGAGAAGTGAGAGGATTTGCCTTATTCCTGCGCTTTAAATATAGCGGCCAGAAGAAACATGTACCCAGAGATCCACATAATGGGGAACACATAGATTACCACAATGTTTAAAGACGTTGTGAAAGGGGTTTGTTTACACTCCATGAAGCGGTAATGATTAGAGGCAGAGATATTTGTGTCCAGCTGGTGTCTGTCTAGTCTGTTAAGTGTCTGTCTTAAATGTCTTCTTTCGTGACGTCATATGTGGAAACATTTCTTTAAGAGAATCGATTAAAAATTTGCACGATTCACTAGCTCAGACAGAATTGCACATGAATTGATGTTTTTTTAGCAAATAGGTAATATAAAATTTTTGTGAAAAATTTGGATTGGATCTTGCAGTGTTTGGTGTTCGCTCATATTGTCAAAAGTTGTTTAAACCATACAAAAGTATTGACAAGTTTTATATAAGAGGAAAGGGAACAGATTTAAACATGGAAGACATAACTCCATTAGCACACTTATGCAAACAATTGCCAAAACATGCACCCAAGCTAAAGAAGTATAGCACCGAGTGGGTTAAGAGTACTGCCCACAAGATATTTATGCCATGGCCGCAAAATGGGTCCTTACCTAAAGCTGTTTTACAACATATGATGACATATTTGCATGCCACATATAGTGGCAAGAAGTTAGAAAAACGCCTTGCTGTTCTGGAGCTGTGGAAAATGTACGAACAGGTAAAGGAGGAAGAGCCGCCAACAGATTGGATACTTAATGTATGCACAGTGGGTGGTGAGATGCCTACTGCGCCACCTGCCCTACCCGGAACAACAACTGAATGGAGTAAGGGTGAGGGATTATACCCGTCAAGGGAACTTAAAGCAGCCATGGGGTACAGCAGCACTGCATATGAGTCACCTACACATAGTAGTGACGAAAATCAAGGGAAGGATAAGGACGAGAATCTTACCTCCACAGTCCCAAGGGACAAGGGGAGGCGCGATGATGAAAGGAAAGATCAGACACAGACAAGTGCATCTCTTGACAAGGAGAGAGAAGGGAAGAGATGGAAAGGGAGCGGAGACAGAACTGATGAGATAGCATTCGCGAAAGACGAATGGATGGGACGACTCATTTTATTGAAATTCGATGGTAAAGGCATTGATTACGCAAGACAAAAGGAGAGGTTAGATGAGACACAGAGAAAGGGGAAAGAAAAGGAGTTAAGAGACAAAAGGATAAGAAGGAAAGACAGGCAAAGGCGAGAACAGCTATATCGCAAAGAGCAAGAAAAACAGCTCGAATGTAACCCAAGAGCAGCCTACGATCAAAATAGGCAGAAACAGCAAAGGTTAGAAGAAGAGCAAAGGATACGTGGGAAATGAATAAGGAGAAGAAGAGATGAGGAAATACGAAGGGCAGATGAACGTAGAAATGAAAAGAGAAAGGAAGAAGATAGGGTCAGAGAAGAGGCGAGGAAGCAAAAAAGAATTTGATGATGATATTGAACGTAAGCGAAGACAGAGAGCACGCGATCTTGAATATTTGGAGCGGGAAGTCAAAAAACCCGATCCAGTTGAAGACTGGGAAGATATTGAAGAATTCTTTCCTGCGTACGATTCAGTACCAGGCGCGTCTAGGACAAATATTAACAATGACTTCGACACCAGGAGCATCGGAGAAACGATCAATAGAATACATGATGAAATGGGGCTAGAACAAATACTCCAAGGAGAGAGGGAAGACGAGTGCCTGGAGAGCACTCAGCTGTACGACAATGAGGATGTCACCCGAAGTAGTGGGAACAGAGAGCTATCCCTGGTTAGATTAGGAATAAGTAGGAACAAGGAGGATATGAAAAGTTGCGTGAACTGAGGACAGACAATGTCCGACTCTGAAAGGGAAGAGCGCAATGAAAATGAGGAAGGGAGGCAAAGTGAAAGGCGACTCCCAAAGCAAAAGGAGATAAGATGGTCAGACACTACCGAGTCTGCACCAAGCACAGCATAGTCAGCCATGCGTCTGACCGACATGAAGAAGTATCTCATGGTCAGAGGGGGTGTTTTGACCACCCTATGTAGACATACTAAGGACATTGCCAGGTAGATGGCGATGCGGGAATATCACCCCTGCAATAGACAGGAGAACAATGAAAGAAGATAAAGAGGACTACGCATTCCAGTTTCCGCTACTAGAGAAGGGGGGAGTAAGACCACAATATATTCCATGGCCACACATGGATCAGGAAAACTTGAAAAACAAGCTTCCAATGCTGACATCGGGAGCCGTAAAATGGGTACATGAGTTAGAAAAAATGACGGGGGGAAACACGTTAGCCATAGGGGACATTAAGGGTCTCCTAATCACCATATTTGGTGAGAGAGCAGACAATGTGTGGGCACGGGCAGGGTACCCTGGTGTAACCACAATTAATACCAAACATGACAGAGCGCCATTTAACAATTGCAGAGCAGCAGTATGGAAAGCACTATGACTACTTTACCCAGATACTTCCGATATGGGAGCTATAATGACTCGAAAAATTAAGGATTCTGAAGATCCGTTAATTTATATACAGAATTTGTAAGACACGTGGGTGCTCGAAACACATGAATCTTGGACAAAATCCATACCTGTGTTTTACCATATATTGTGCCAAGGATTGCCAGAACCGGTGCAGAAACAACTCAAGAAATTGGTAGGAGTCGAGGCTAAACCTTGGGCTGAAATACAGTTGACTATCACACATTACTGCAGACTGCTTCAGGAAAAGAATCGCAAAAAGGAAGCAACTCGGAAGGGTGAGGAAGCGAAGTCGGTACAGAAGAAACTATCAAAGTATGCTCTTGAAGGAGCCATGCTAACTAGCGCAGCTGAACAAAACATGCAGCAGGTGGCTAGTCCACAACAGAATAATCAGGGTAACGTAGGATTTTACCCACGGGGAAGAGGATTTAGGGGAAGAGGATGGCAGAGCAGTCAAGGAGGCTTCCAAAATAATCAAGGAGGCTTTCAAAATGTGCAAAATGGAAGCCCGGATATGTCAAATGGACAAATAATCCGACCACCACCAGTATGTTGGCTGTGTGGAGTGACAGGGCACTTGGCGTGCACATGCAGAAACCAAGGCATGATGCAGAACGGCCAAGGGATGGGAGCAGGTATAGCAAATCCACCTGCAGTTTTACAACAGGGCGTTGCACAAAATCACACGGTGCAACAAGCGCCAGGAGCGCAACAAGGAGTACAACCTCAGAGCATGGGGAATTTTCCACAAGGACAATCCCAACAGGCACCGTTGCAAGTGTCACACACTGCGAGCACAGGGCAGACCCAGAACCCTGGAAGGGGAAGCAACAATGAGAATGGGGAAAATCTACAAGTGCACAGTGGGCCAGATTTGTATGTGAATTAGGACAGCTCACTGGGAACCCTGATGTGCTCTATCCTATCAGTGACACCAAACCCTCATAGGGAACCTAGTGTGGATGTCGTTATAGGGGGTAAAGAAAATTCCTTCCTAGTAGACACGGGTGCAACACGCTCATGCATATGTGAAGGCAAGTTTTCCTTGTCCGGTGAGGACATATATACTCAGAGTTTCCCAGGAGCTCACAGTCAAGTTCCCTTTACAAACACACGCATAGTCTCCATGGGAGAGTGCGAAATGAGTGTACCCTTTTTATACTCACGTCAGACCCCAGTAAACATTTTGGGTCGAGACCTAATGACAAACTTGAACATGACAATTTCGTTAACAGAGGAGGGCATAGTATGCTCCACTCCAGGAATGCACTACTCAAATGTATGTGAAATGATGAGAGCATACTCAGGAGACATAACCATTAGGGCCATACCATTGGAGCCAGAAATGTTCGCGTATGGCATGCAAGTGCTTATGGTGGGATTGACAGGCCTTGCAGACAGGATCATGAGAACCCCTGAGGAGTCCTTATTCAGACCTAGAATACCAATACATGAGTAGTAGTAGTGCGAGGGAAAGTGGTGTTGGTTGACAGTTATGATGAGGAGGGCCGACAATGGTGCGCGATTATCGCCATCAAAGAAGGATATCGAGTAACTGACGTCACCGATGATGATCTGTTTGAAGAGCAACCAGATATGGGAGAGACAATAGTGGAAGTGAGTTTCACCTTTTGGGTAAAGATGATTAAAAGAGAAGTACCTCAGAGAATGATGCTGACACTAAATCATCCTGAAAATTTTGATGACGACATAGCCAAGGTGCCTGTCTCAGTATGGACTACAGGTCCCCATGATGTAGGCCTCTTGAAGGGGGTTGGAGAAGTAAGAATTAAACTGAAACCAGGAGCAATTCTCCCAAAAACCCGACAATATCCTATGTCTAGAGAGGCAGATAGGGGATTCTTAAGACAATTTCTGCAATGATGGAACAGGGCATCTTAGTGGTGTCAGAGTCGTCATGCAATACAGCAGTTTATCTGATCAAAAAATCAAAGGGAGGGTCTTGGAGGCTAATTCAAGATCTTAGACCGATAAAGGACATTGTCGAGGCAGAGTTCCCTGTAGTCCCTAACCCGTCTACAATTCTATGCAATATACCCGTTGAGGCAAAATATTTCCCGGTGATTGACTTGAAAAATGAATTTTTCTCAATCCCGTTGCACTGTGACTCACAAGATCTGACATCATTCACGTTCAGACAAATGCATCTGAAAAGCACTAGGCTGCCACAGGGATACTGTGAGTCTCCATCTATTTTCAACAGGGTCCTGAAGATGTACTTGAGCAATATTGCACTAAAAAGCATTGTCTTACAATATGTGGATGACATCCTAATTTGCAGCACCTCAGAAGAGCAATGCAGGCACGATTCTGTTCAGCGCCTGACTATATTGGCTGAAAAAGGATATAAAGTTGACAAGAAAAAGTTACAATATTGTCAACAAGAAGTGCTGTACATAGGCCAGCTAATCTCACATGAGGGAAAGAAGGTGACCCCAGAAAGGGCTGAAGCCATACTTAATACTGCTAAGCCTCACACGATAAAGCAGATGCAGAGCTTTTAAGGCCTGTGCAACTATGTTAGGGCATGGGTTTTCGATTACAGCTCTTACACTAAGCCTTTAATTCAGGCCCTAAAGAAGGCCCAAGTGGGAAAGAAAAGATTGAATGGTCTGAAGCCATGGAGGAAGGGTCTGCTGAACTCAAGAGATCGATTTGTACAGCGCCAGTTCTAGGAATTCCCAATTATGCAGAGGAATTTGACCTGTTTTCACACACAAATGGCAGTGTCATGACGGCAGTACTCGCTCAAAAAACCTCCTTGGGGTACAAGCCCCTAGCATACTACAATGGGAACCTGGACCCAGTAATGGGAGACCACTTCCCATGCGAACAAAGTTTAGCTGCTGCAGCGTTCGCAGTAGAGAAGGTTACAACCATTGTGATGGGATGCTCCATGACATTGTACGTCGAGCACTCACTATTTGCCATTCTAGAGAAACCAAAGGGCACATTGACATCCCAGAGAGCTTATGCTTATGAAGTGATCATATCAAACCCATCGATTAAGATAGTAAACCCAGCCATATTCATTGCAGAACCAATCACCGAGGGAGAGCTGATACATGACTGCGCAAATTATGAAGAATTCTATGATGAAATTCCCAGGGTGAAAGAAAATGCCTTTGGCAGGAGGTGAGATTGTCTTTATTGACGGGTCTTCGAGAATCGAACAAAGTGATGGGAAAAGATACACAGGCGTTGCTGTGATGAAACACACAGCAAATGGAGAGTTTCAACTGCTTCTTAGTGCACAAATACCATCACACTATTCAGCACAGGCTGCAGAACTATTGACGTTGATACTCGCCATTGAGAATCACGCAGACCAGGAAGTAACGGTGTACAGTGACTCCGCCTATGTGACGCCAACAGTGCATGCAGGCCTAGCACGCTGGAAAAGTAGGTGCTACCTCCGAGCAGACGGCACGCCAGTGCAGCACGCAACCTTATTGGACAGGCTGATTAAGGCACTACAGCTCCCAGTGGGCATAGCGGTCGTGAAATGCGCTGCCCACACCAAGGGGACACATTTTATCTCATGCGGGAACCAAGCAGCAGACACGGAAGCCAAACGTATGGCATCCAAAAGTGAGACGATTATGGAAGTGGAAGTGGCACGCACCAATGAAAGGATGATGGTTGCACGGGCAACATTGAAGCCTATAACGATCTTGGGCAAACACAATTGATGGAGCTCCAAGAGGAGGCAACACAGGAAGAGAAACACCTGTGGAAACGTTGAGGGTGTTCTTTAAACCCCTCTGCCAGTTTGTGGTGACAAGACAGCACTGGTAAACCAGTAATGCCTGTAGCCCTATTATAAATAGCGCTGGAGCAGTTACATTACCCGGCGCATATGACAAAAGAGAATCTAGCAGCAACGCTCGCAGAAGACTGGTTCATACCGAATTTACCTGAGCATGTTGCATTTTTTATGCTAAACTGCATAATCTGCCAGCAATTCACCACTGGGCACACATTAAAAGTTATGAGAGGAGTCATCCCCAGGCCAAATGGGCCTTTTCAGCAGTTGCATGTCGATTACGTCGACATGATTCAAGTATGCAACGGGTACAGGTATTTAATTCTTGTGGTGTGTCTATTCTCTAGGTGCATTGAGGCAGGTCCATGTACACACCAAGACTCTACCTGTGCAGCCAAATTTCTAGTGAGGGAAGTGCTCCCCAGGTGGGGGGTGTGCGAGGTCATGAGATCAGATAACGGGGCTCATTTTGTTAATACAGTGTTAGAGCAGATTAGCTTGCTGCTTGGTATAAAGCACAAGTTCTCGTCGGTGTATCATCCAGGAGGTAATGGGATCTGTGAGAGGCTCAATGGCTTGTTAAAGGAAAGGATAGTCAAGTGTAAGCTTACTCTAAAGAGGGGATGGTTGCACTGCCTCCCATAGGCACTGTATGCTCTTTGGAACCAACCTGGCTCTGACCATCATCTTACGCCACACGAGATAGCCACAGGAAGAAGAATGAGAACTCCCCTAACACCCCGAGAAGTGATGCCCAGTCAACAGGAGAGGTTTTAGGGTCTGAAATGCAAAACTATCTGAACTGTATGACATCTTGCCTTACTGTAATTTCAGACCAGCTGCAGTGACGACGAAAAGGGTGCAGCGCAGCACAGAACACAGAAGGAGACACTGCATCAGACTCAGTTCAAGGTCTATGTGTTCCACTCACCTTCCCTGGTGATGCCATCTTGGTGAGAAATCATACAAGGAAAAAGTGGGACAAACCAAGATTCAATGGTCCTTTCATCATAGAGGACTGCACTCTGTCCTCTGTGAAGCTACAGGGCAGGAGAGCTTGGATTTTTCTCGGTGATATCAAACCCTACATCAGAGAAGGCCCCCTGTCTGCTCCACAATGAGAGGAATCAATGACAAATGGGGAGGAACCACAGCACGTGCAGACAAGATCCATGACGAGGAAGAAGGTTGCATGACCAGCAAAGTAAAGACAAAGAATGTTTTGCAAAATTTGTGGCTTCATTTTGGACATTCCTCTAAGCAAAAAAGGGTATAAGGACATAAAGAAACGGACACTCTGTGCATCCTAGTTACAGGGTGAAGAAAATAAATTGCACGTGTAAGCCACAAAATAGTCTGTTGACTTTGAACTTTGGACTGAGGCACGCTGAAGCCTAAATTAGAAAACTATGCCAAATTCTGACTGAGGATACATATATTGGAAGAAGATACAGTACCCTGATTCCTTCCACACTGAGACCCTATTTGGAATCACTTATGGTGTCCCACAGTAGATACATCACAAAGGACATAGTAACCTATTTCAACCTAGTGCTGAGATAGTACCCGTCATTGGTAGGAAGGATCACAAGTGTCGCAGACTTTCTCCAAGATCCTGAAAGCAAAATAATAATAAGGCAACTACTTACTGTCATTGCAGAACAATTCATCGTACTCCCTGAGTACAGTGAAAAAGAAGCAAACGTTCCCAACACAGAAAGAAATAAATGAGTTTATCATCACAGTGTTCCTTCGCATATTTGAAGACTGTCCAACCATTGTCGGAAGAACAACTGACACACGTACATATCTTCAAAACCCAGCAAACACTGAACATTTAAACCATCTTCTAGATAAGACCATGATTCTGGTCACACTCCACGCAAAGAGACATTGTTTACATCAAGGAAAAAACATATAATCCTGAACCCAGCAAAACAGGACAGATGTCCCTATCACCAGAAGACAGCAGGCTGGCTCATAATGTTCTGTTTCGCCTAGTTCCTGACTTTCCAGAGCTGGTGGGGAGACCAGTCGATGTTGATGTTCTCACATTCATCAGAGATCCAACAAATATAGCACAAATGGGAACGCTGCTGCATGGGATCATGCTCCAAGTGGAACTTTCCAATTATCAGAGAAGTTTACTGAGAAGATCGCGAAACCTTCCGCCGAGGGACAGATCGAGTGAGCGGAGTCAATAACTCCATTTGTTACATTTGTTGTTATTTTTCCTTATTCCTTCATACTGACTAGTGTCCAGCATGTCCTCAGGACTGGAGCAGATTCGGGTAGTGGATTGGGAGCTCACCTACTTTGAACATGCACAGTAAAGGGACACACTGAAGTATTACTTAATTTAATTTCTTTTCCATAGTCTAGCAAAAGAACTGTATCCTGAACCAAAACATAATTGCCACTTGCAAGAAGGGGAAGGGGAAAACCTTTGAACACCAGACACTCATAAACTCAGAACTTGAAAAATGACATTAGATTACAAAATACTAACATCAGCATTGGTGAATGATCGAGATGGGGGTCCAGAGCAGCAACCTGGTTCTCCCACAAGAAGAGAGGCACCCCGGCTTCTCTGGAAGGAAATGCTGTCGCTTCACATACCGAAACATTATGTACTTATGCATTGTATTTATCATTATTCTACTGTCATTAACGATCAGAGCAGCTTTCTATATTGGTGCACAAAGCGTTCCAATTTCAGTGCACCCACCTAATGATATACGCATGAAACCCACAAAAGCACCCAGACCTTATATAGTCATTCCAGTCCCTAGATCTGATGGTGGAGTAACTGAACCTGAAATGAATGTGATTAACAGTGATATACACACACTTATGGTAACAAATCAGCAGGAAAGCCGGAGACAGGGTCGGCATGAAATGAATGAAGAAAAAACACTGACAACTACAAGCACATAAACACTGAATGAACACAAAACAGGCCTAGCATCTATGACTGCAAAACCACAAACCAGAACAGCAGGAGGGAAGAGACTGCCTGCCATAAAGACCTTCACAGAAGATAGTGTGAGACAACAAGAAGAGTTAAAGGAAAAGCCAACAGAAGCAGTCATATCAGAAACTCTCGAGAAAACAAAAGCCAACACTGAGAAACTCTCTGCAAGAACACAAATGTTAGTAGACTTACTGTTCCCATTCATAGCCAGAGCAAGGAAACTGCACAAGGAACTGAAAAATAAACCCGCAGAGATTGTAGTGCCAAGCATATATGTTCCAACACAAGGGACAAGTACCAGTTCCACAGTACAGCCATATACCGGACCAGTGTCAGGTTGGTTGGCATGGGCATTTGCACGCAGCAGAGAAGAAATGCATGAAGAAAGGAAAAGTGCTGCCAGACTCCTGTCCACTCAAATGGTGCAGATGAAGAGGCCTGCACCATGGAACAGGATACCAGAGGATCCTCCAGCAAGAAAAAGCCATACGGAGGCATTCAGAGATGCAGTTATAGCGAACTACGGGAAAACCTTAAGAATCGAGAGAAGCATGCATGAAGATGACAATGAACTAAACGACTACCTGGACAGCACAGCACATCTGGGAAACAACATTTGGTACCAGCACATGAAAGAAGTTGGAAGACGAAATTCAGAAGGAGAATGCTTTGTTTGTGCACTTCTACCGTTCAGCATAGGGACGCCCAAGATCTTCGTAGATGTAGAAATTGATGTCCCAACAGCACACTGTCTCTCACACATAGCATTGTGCAAGACCAGAGGCCAGTTCATGGGAAGTGATGCCTCATTGATATGGGCAACTGAAACGGCCTATCCCGGTGAAGATGATTATGTTCAGGACATTAAGTCGAGAAACAGAGCTCACACTAGGAATCATGTGATCAGGTATGAGAAGCCTGGAGTTAAAGGAGCAGGAATCAGATGGGAAGTGAACCCAAAACTGAATGTCTAATGAAAGACTCCAGAGGAAGCTCGACGGTGGAAGAACAGAGCACAAATGCAGATCTGGGGAACGGTGGTTTCACCAGATGGATGGGAGAAAGGAGTGGTGATTTGCAGAGCATGGATGATCACTGGACTCTACAAAGAAACTGTTGACATTGTACTGCTGCAGGCCATTATGGCCAAAACTTGCAAAAGTACTAACATGGGTCGAAGACAGAGGAGGACCCTTGCAGATAGTCCAACTGGAAAGCACAATGTTCTGTTTCAGGAACAATGTCACAAGGAAAATGGGGAGAATCAGAACTGTGGATGAGTCTTTGATGCTCCAGGGATGGTGCATGGAACTGCAGTGATTATGGATCATTATTGGGCATACGGATCCAAAGCATACACAGACTGCCAAGAGACTGGGGAGGCGTATGCACGATTGTGAATGTCCATGTTCCAGCATTAGTGATCCCGAAAAGAGACCTGAACATTGACAGTTTCTCAAAAGCAGATGCTCACCTAAGGAAGAGGAGATCTGTGGAACTGATAACTCAAATGAAGAGAGATAATTACTTCTCTGCCAGATCAGAAGAAGCATTTCACGCAATCCCATATGAACACAGGCTGTTCAGTCTCACCTCATCAGTGTTCACGACAATTCTGATGCGAAGATTCCAAGTTGGAGTAAATACTAAATGGTTGCAAATAACCAGATGGGAGTTACTGCAAACCATCAATAAAACCATAAAAGGATTCAATGCGATCAAGGAGGAGTTAAGAGCCATCAAACTGATGACTCTCCAGAACAGATATGTACTTGGCATGATCACAGCTATGGATGAAGGAGTTTGTGCAAAAATAGGAGAATCATGTTGCACATGTATACCTTCTCACGTTGAGGAAAATGGAACTTCAGAAGCTATAGGTATGCTGACGAAGCTACAGAACCAGATGATCGACGAAACTGACGAAGTTGATGATGACAGCTGGTTTGGATCACTATTCTCTTGGGTCCCACAATGGATGGCGGATGCATTCAAGTTCCTCGGTGCCCTGATCGTGTTGATATTACTAGGATTTTGCATTATCAAGATAATAATCTCACAATGCCAGAAAACTGTGAAGAAATCCATAGGGATGAACATCATGATTGATGTCAAACCAGGATGGAAGTCCAGAGATCTGACTGATGAAGAAATAAGAGACTTTGTGAAGGCTCGCAAGCATGCACAAGAAGGTACAAAGTTTCTTTATCCCAGGAAATGCAGGAATTATGTGGGAAGATGGATTTATGGCAGCCCAAATTGACAATGTCAGCTGATGACATGGAACAAAGACAAACACGTAAGGACAGCAGGAAGCCTGAGAGGGGCAATAAAGATATGGACTCCAAAGAGACACTTCTTCAAACCATCATGTACAGACCCAGAAGATGAAGAGGGAATGAACCCAGAAGATGAAATGAAGATAAATTCACAAGAACCAAGAAAGATGAGCCCAAAGGAGGAAGTGGTCGATGAATCGACCAGAGGGGTGTGTGTAGAGGTGGGCCCAAATATATATGCACGCCCCTTTTTCCAAAACATAGCGTCCCCAGTAATGCCGCCATTACGCATGCGCCACACCGGCCGTAATTGTATTTACACTACGTGCCGTCTCCATTAGTAATCATTTGGTTTCCGGATTCGCAAGGTAGATGTTTATCCGCCTCAAGCTCCTTTTTCAGGTAACAAATCGAGCCCGCTATGACCCATCAATCGCTTAGCTAAGATCATCGTTAATACAGAACCGCACTGCGATTATTTCGCTCAAACTAAATTCCACCATCTTGTTTGGCATACTTTAGCACAATCCACCGCCGCACTGCGAGCACATACCTAATCGGATGGCAGGCCCTAGCCCTAACTACTACAATAATCACGTACAAACCAACAATAGACAGTACAGACGTGAACTTCCCTCACGCTTTACTGGATATTCTCAGGTTCTGCATCGTAAAATCCTGTTTTTTTATTGATAATGCCCTTGAATTCAACATGACACCACCCTTTTTGAGCCCTTTTAAACAATAAGGACACTTCTCTTTAAATCGTTTTCAAGCATCAGGCAAAAACACCACTTTAGCCAGTAAAATATATCCTTTTCCTTCCTACATAGGCAAAGTTTCTAACCTGAATAAACATCCAAGTACACGGCAATTGTACCCGTGTGATAAAACAATTTGAAAAAACATTTCCATCTTGGACCGCATACCATCAACCAAGGTATACTATACTCTCGTTATTTGTTCCATTAAGTATGATCCTCCATACCATCCAGGCGCATTCATTGCCATCTTTTTCCTATTGTAGATTACCTCCATGGATACCAGACCAATCTAATTGTCTTCCTGAATTCAATTCAACCGTTGACAGAACATAGGTAGGTTTCCTTTAGTGCAGTACTTTTTCATACGGATTCCCCCGTGTGGTCACATTTCCTTTTGACATACTCTCCTCTCCCTCCCAATAGGCGTTCCCAAACACGTCCTGATGAAAGTTCGGACCCTTCATCTGTAAACATTTCTACTCAGTGAAGGATGAATACCCGCCGAACCAGAAACACCCATAACAATGTGTCGACCACTATGACATACTACCAATCTGATTGTAGTATTTGAAATCCACAATACATGTTACTAACCCTCACCTACCAAACTGTGATGTAACAACAGTTTTGTACTCATTTACATTTTTTGTGTTTTTCTGTTACAAGCCAAACGAGGCTTGCATGTGATCTTTCGTTTAAAACTATGTATTCTTTACTATGAATTCTATATTCTATATGTATGTCTGAATAAACAAAACATTTCTATCCTCTCCCATTTTTTGTGATTTTTGATAGCTAGCATTTAAAAACTAGCTTCCTGCCTTTTGAAAACCTACCGCAGCCTAAACGGTGTAATAGGGGTAGCTTATGACTCTTTCTTCTCCCTGTAGATTACGGAGGTGCCACGACCGCTAGAGCGCTTCTTGTCTCATGTATAGATTATGGAAGTGCCACGACCGCTAGAGCGCTTCTTGTCTCATGTATAGATTATGGAAGTGCCACGACCGCTAGAGCGCTTCTTGTCTCATTTATAGATTATGGAAGTGCCATGACAGCTAGAGCGCTTTTTGTCTCATTTATAGATTAGGGAAGCAGCTCAGTGGGGGTCAGGGGTGATGTCCATGACCAGCTCCCACCCCTCAAACCTCTTGAGCACTGAGCATCCTGATACTGGTTTCCCATAGTATCACACGGGGGAGCTGGTGCGATGTCCATGACCAGCTCCCCCCGCAACACAAGTCAATGAGTATAAAAGCATTTTTAAATCTTATACCTTGGGTTCTGCAGATGTTAGCATGTCTTCAGGTGGTCTGTTGTGGGGTGCCTTGGGACTTCTGTGCTTTTGAGTGGGAGTTGCAGGCGTGTGTCACGTCTTCATGTTTGACATGCACGTTGAAAGGGGAAGTTTTCAGCCCCCAGCCCTCCTGTATTTCCTTAGTTTGGAACCAAAAAGGGACCAGCTGCCTAAGTCCCTTGGAGGAGTTTGCCTAGGTTCGAGTAGCACGGTCCTCGCCGGGCTTCCTTTTGCGATGGGGCCTTTCAGTGCTTCCAAGGGAAGGTGTACACGTCGTGTCCTCCATGGGCATGTTGACAAGTGCACATACAGTGCCACCAGGAGCCCGATGCTTCTTCCTAAACATAGTCAATAACCCTTGCCCTCCACAGTTTGGCCACTTCTTCAAACCCCAAACAGCTACAGACTCCAGGGAGGCAGGCAGTATGGTTGGCTGGCAGGCAGGAAGGCAAGCGGGAAGGCAGGCAGGTAGCCAGGATGGTTGGCTGGCAGGCAGGCAGGATGGTTGGCTGGCTGGCAGGCAGGCAGGCAGGAAGGCAGGCGGGCAGGCAGAAAGGCAGACAGGCAGGCAGGATGGTTGGCTGGCAGGCAGGCAGGATGGCAGGCAGGCAGGCAGGCAGGATGGTTGGCTTTAGACCAGGTCCCTTTATTCTAGGACCAAACCGTATGTGTTCATGTAACTGCCTGGACATGCAAAAGAAATACTAGAGGATCCAACCTTCAGGGGCGGGCGAGGTGGGTGGGTGTGGCCTGAGGGATAGAGCCACAGCTAATGTGGATTCACCACAGACAAGGTAAAAAACACACAGAGCGTAAATAACACTGTGTTTCATAGAGATGACTTGACACGTGAACAAATCCGATAATAAACTAACCTGACAATATATAAATCCATGTAGTAGCATGTTGAGCATGATCTTAGCTCAAGTTGCCCCACCCCGAGGGAAACCTACAATTACAGGCAGGGTAAGTAATGTGAGCCTAAACGCATCTCCTTTAGGATTTAAACTGTACTATCAAGACTTAAAGAAACACAGTGAAAGCAGAGGCATGGTACACCTACCTGTAGTCATTGTTTCCCAGAACACGCAGCTTTAACCACGCCTCCCATTTATAATCACCCAACCATCACACTTCTTTACAGTCATTCCACAGACAAAAGCCAGCCCCAATTATCCTCTTACTGCTGTGACTTCAGCCACTAAACTTTAATGAAACTTTAACAGGCTTAAATGGAAAATAAAAAGATGAAGCAAGCTCTTTTGCGCCCGAATGTCTCGGGGGCACTTGAATAGCTGATCCCTGTGGGCACAGAGCTGTGTGATGGCTCCAGCGTAGGCTTTAGAATCCCCCAGATCCGAGGGAAACCATGTTTTGCAAAATTTCTTATCAGGGGAAATCCGACCCCTTTCCTGCATATTCCTCATTGTCCTTCTCTTAGAGGATACTGGATGCCTGGATGGAAGTCTCCCAGGCAAGGAGATAACTACCTCTTCACTAACCAATCACACCACCTTTCTTTCAGACCGCCAAGGCACCTGCATGCAAGCAAATGTCTATGGCATGTTCCTTGAGCAAGGGGTTGACATTTGAGATAATTTGCATACCCACAATTCAGTGCTCACCTGACTCTATACTGAAGGTGAATTTCCTGTGAGGGTTGCTGGATAGCGCTGCACTGTTTGAAACTCAGATGAAACAGTTAAACTTGCTTTCGCATTTCAGGTGCAAGGTGTTCTCTTTCCCAAGCCTTTTAAACTTAGCATAACTTTGCTGGCGTTCCCAATATATGCATATACATGTGGTGGGGATATTCTCCATTCTGGTTTGAGATGAAGGAATGGAGGAAGACTGGGGTCCATGAGATTTCTAATTGATGCGAGTCACTGAATATGTATCTCATTTCTACAATTTACCTCTGTAACCGATTACCCTATTTGCAGGCCCTCCACTGCGAAGACATTTCTCTGCTGGATGCAATATTCTCTGTCTCAGGGTAAGTGCTGCCAATCCCTGTGGTATGTGACCCAGGAGCAAGTGTGCCTCAATTCAACAAACAGAAGAGTCAACAAACAGAAGTCTACTAATGGGCAGAGAGCTCAGGCTGCAGGGAATTCAGCAGCATGTCAAGTAATGGAAACAAAAGAAAGACTGGGCAGTCACATGCAGAGCCAGAGCACCGAGGTTAGGGTTATGAGCCCTGCAGCTCTACACACTATGACCCCCTACAAACACACACATGCCTGGCACCAATCCTGAAAAATACCACTGCCTGGACATTTAAGGCCCAAAAATCACACTTACTAAAAAAGAGAGATTGGTAACTATGGTTACCAAATTAATCTTGATGTCTGTACTTCCTTGGCTAAATTTAGATCTCGCCAAAAGTAATTACTTGGACATAGCTCAATGTATCGCCCTATTTTTGGAGGCAGAAGTGGAGAAGCGAATGCAGGAATCACTGTAAGATGAGATGTAATTACCTGCTCAGGTGTTAGAATGTCATTTACCGCACTCTATTCTCTACATCGCTATTTATTTATTTGTTTTGTTTTTTATTTGCATTTTGAAAGTGCTCAAACAGCCGGGGTCATCGAGGCGCTGTTATAGGAATACATCTTAGTTCCGTATTTATAAAGTGTTTAATATCCAGAGGGTTCTAAGCGTGGACCCGGGGAACGAACCTGTGTTGCTTCATGTCGTCTTGCTTCCAAGGCGAGCCCGTTGCCGCTGAGTTAACCTCTCGGGATGACCATGGTGATGTTCTGCCTTCCACGCTGGGTTCAGCCCCTGCCTCTAAGCCCATGCTCTTTTGGAGACGCATACCATCTGCTGAGGTCACTGAGCTTTGCCCAGGTTTCTCGGGATGACCCTGTGCCCTTGACATTTTGGGCTTTTTTGGGTAGGCATGGGATATGCACTAGCCATGCGCTGTCAGAGCAGTACTACCTGCTCACAAGAAGTCAACAGCTGAATCATGATGTTAGTACCTGAGTATATGATGATGGTGCGTGGCAAATTCCCGTCTGATACCTGTACACAAGCCAAAACTGTTTGCTTTGCCAATGCTTGTTTTAACAGGACTTCGGTGGCGGGAACAGATGCGAGGGCATTACATATTGCTCATGAAGCAAGTGGCTAAAGACACACCAGAGCAAGACATTATTATTACACCAGGAGCTCTTTTACAACAGCACATAAGCCATTAACTCCCAGAAAAATTGTGGAATAACACTGGTAGACCCTATACAGCACGACATTTGATGTTACTGCATGTAAGACCTCCCTCAAAGAGATCCCATTCAGGGTGTGTTTTGGGTGGGGCTGGGCAGGTGGGGGTGGGAATGGCAATAGGGATTAACATGGCCATGTGTGGACAACGCTTGAGTAAAACTCCAAAGAACATATGTAGCCTGTGTGTCCCTCCTCACAGCCAATCTCGTTACTAGCTCTACAGTGCAATAGTTTCAACTTCTAAGTGGCGCTTAAGTTCCACCCAACAGTCAAAACTAAAAAGCAACAGGTCAAAAAGGGCTCCAAAAGAGGACAAGGGCAGCTTCCAAGCCGCACAAAACTGTAAGGTGGACAGTTACATAAAACTCACCAAAGTGCATATGCTTACGGCTGTTCTTTTGCAATCTGTTCCGAAAAACAGAGGAACTGGCTCCTTCCTCCTCTGTGAAAGATAGGGAGCGAAAGAATCTGGGTAAGGCTCTCGCAACCAGGACTAATGTCTGGCAGAGAGATTCCCAGGACCCTCCTTATTAATTTGCATATTTAAGTAACTTTGGGTCTCACCCTAAATTACTAGGGGAATCCAGTCTTGAACCCCTTGTTAGAGAGGCTCAGCTTCACCTCACTGATGACACCCAACAGGGCTGAACCAGGTGTATGGGGTTGCTGTGGTACTTTGTTCAGAGGAGAATTGCCTTTCATTTTGGTCCTGGACTGCCCCAGGGCAGGACAAAGACTGATATGTTTGGGATATTTCTTCTCTGTGAAAGATAGTGAGCTAAAGACTCTGGGTAAGGCTCTCGTAACCAGGACTAATGTCCGGCAGAGGGACTCCCAGGACCCCCATTGTTATTTGCATATTTCAAGTAACTTTGGGTCTCACGCTAAATTACTAGGGTAATCCAGACGTGGACCCTTTGCTCACTATTCTTAGAGAGGCACAGCTACACCCTACTGATGAAGTTCAACCAGACCGAAACACGTGTCTGGGGTTGCTGTTAGTGCTCTTGTTCAGAGGAGAATTGCCTAGCATTTTGGTGCTGGACTGCCCCAGGGCAGGACAAAGACTGATATGTTTGGGATATTTCTTCTCTCTGAAAGATAGCGAGCTAAAGACTCTGGGTAAGGCTCTCGTAACCAGGACTAATGTCCGGCAGAGGGACTCCCAGGACCCCATGGTGTTTGCATCCTTCCTGCACCAAGCGTTAGCTTTCCCCGTTCTGATTGGCGATTTGAAACCCTGCCACTGTGAGGTACTCGCCTCATGCTTGAATGATGCAGCAACGTGTCTATTTCAAGTCTTTTCCTGCTCCATTCAGAAGCCGCCCCGTCAGTTACACCGGGCACGTCCCTCAATTCCAACTCACTGCAGGCCTTCGTGCAGTGCACTGGACGGAAAACACGTGTCACTGGTGGACATGCAACCCACATACGATAAAAAAGCCACACAATTCCCGATTCAGACACGCGATGAAAACATGTTCTAAAAAACTCCAGCAAGGGATGGTCATCGCTTGACAAGCACCGACCCCAACTTGTGACAAGAATCGCCTCCATATGAAATGCACTCATTGCTAATATGACAATCTGAGCTTGCACTTGTCAACATATCTCACCCTGCGCAGCCGCTTTATGTGACGCCAAACTCCTAAGAAGGAATGCCGTTCTAGCAACAGATGTGAGTGCCTGCAGCTTGGATGGCATCCCTTGCAACCCTGCTAAACTGCCACACGGCGTGGCAAGCAGAGGTGCCCATCATACTGTGCTCATCCGCATAGCCCCCCGCCCCCATGTTTACAACTGGAACTGGGCAGGGGTCAGTGCGTCTGCTCCTCTCTACCTCATAGAACCCTAGAGGGGAGGGGGTTTGGGTGGGTAGGAGACATGGCAGAGAGGGGCCTCTATAGCCTGACTATAAGGCATTGTCAATTGGTTGTGTTATCAATATATATTGCAAAGCTCGAAGGCAGACTCGGAAGACATTTCAGCGAGGAGGAGTGGTGTCATTTCACGTATAGCTTGGGAGAGGGCACAGGCCTCAGTGCTTTATAAAGGGGCTGCCTCGGTGCCTCGCTGCCTCTAGCACAGGGGTCTGAAACCTTTGCCTCACCAGAGGTTTTGGACTGCAACTCCCATCTGCCCTCGCAAGCAAAGTCTATAGTGAGGGATCATGGAAGTCATAGTCCAACATGTCTGCAGAGCTGCATGTTGCAGGACCCCCCCCCCCCGCCCTCCTGCTAGAGGGGGCCTCACAATGCTGAGATGCCATGGCAGAGAGCAGAGTATGGCTGACAGATAGTTTCTGACAATGGGCATCATTACAAGATTGCCGGTCCGGAAACAAAGGTGCCGGCCCCCTTGTTTCCAGCCCGGCAAACTAGGAGTATGCCTGCCATGGCCGCTGTCCCCGACAGGTCTGACCCTGCCGGGCGCAGCAGGCACACTCGGCCAACTGGTCACGGAAGCACTGGCACCATTAGCAACGGTGCCTGCGCTTCCGAGAGCCCTCTCCCACTGGGTCCTTTCGCACTCTATGGGAATGGAGACTTACATTTTACAGACGCCTGACTTCCCAGGCCACTGGGCTTGGAATCTCCAGGTGGCACCAGGAAGTCCGGTGCCGGTAAAATGTTATGAGGCCGGTGGCACCCCGCCGGTAGCACCGGCAGAGTTACCGCCAGACTCGTAATGAGGCCACTTTTCTAAGTATGGTTTGGGGCCTGTTTGTGAGGAAAGATGGGGAGTTCCATGAGTATGTTGTATGTGGCTACAGACCACTGCAGCCCACCAACATGGAACCCTTGGTGTAAAATGGATATGATCCTGGTGAGGTGGTGGCAGCCGGATTGGGCACTACCCAATGGATGTGAATAATTCCTGGGCGGTGGTTACAGCCAAGCTGGAGCTCTGGGCAATGGATGAGTATACTTCTACGGTATTGCTCTATGCTCCTGGTGAGGTGAAGGCAGCCGAGCTGGGGCACTAACCACCAGGTGTGTATACTTTAGAGTGGTGGTTGCAGCCAAGCTGGAGCTCTGGGCAATGGGTGAGTATACTTCTGCGGTAATGGTCTATGCTCCTGGTGAGGTGAAGGCAGCCGAGCTGGGGCACTAACCACCGGGTGTGTATACTTTAGAGTGGTGGTTGCAGCCAAGCTGGAGGTCTACAGAACAGAGGTGTGTTCGTCTGGTGTAGCGGTGTATGTTCCTGGTGAGATGAAGGCAGCCGAGGTGGGGCACTAAACACTGGGTGTGTATACTTTAGAGTGGTGGTTGCAGCCAAGCTGGAGCTCTACAGAACAGAGATGTGTTCGTCTGGTGTCTATGCTCCTGGTGAGGTGAAGGCAGCCGAGCTGGGGCACCAACCACTGGGTGTGTATACTTTAGAGTGGTGGTTGCAGCCAAGCTGGAGCTCCACAGAACAGAGGTGTGTTCGTCTGGTGTCTATGCTCCTGGTGAGGTGAAGGCAGCCGAGCTGGGGCACTAACCACTGGGTGTGTATACTTTAGAGTGGTGGTTGCAGCCAAGCTGGAGCTCTACAGAACAGAGGTGTGTTCGTCTGGTGTAGCGGTGTATGTTCCTGGAGAGATGAAGGCAGCCGAGCTGGGGCACTAAACACTGGGTGTGTATACTTTAGAGTGGTGGTTGCAGCCAAGCTGGAGCTCTACAGAACAGAGGTGTGTTCGTCTGGTGTAGCGGTGTATGTTCCTGGTGAGATGAAGGCAGCCGAGCTGGGGCACTAAACACTGGGTGTGTATACTTTAGAGTGGTGGTTGCAGCCAAGCTGGAGCTCTACAGAACAGAGGTGTATTTGTCTGGTTTCTATGCTCCTGGTGAGATGAAGGCAGCCGAGCTGGGGCACTAACCACTGGGTGTGTATACTTTAGAGTGGTGGTTGCAGCCAAGCTGGAGCTCTACAGAACAGAGGTGTGTTCGTCTGGTCTAGTGGTGTATATTCCTGCTGAGATGGAGGCACTCAAGTGTGAGCTCTAGACAATCGGCGTGTACAGCCACTAGGCTGATGGACACGCAGACCATGGCATTTGCTTGTTCCAGGTTAGTTTAAGGCTACCTGGTACCGCTAGCTAGATATATTGCTTATGGTTGTGGAGAGACAGACGAATACGTCATTCATAGCGACTGCCCCTCCCCCGCCCTGTATTGTGCAGGTGAAAGGCGTTTGGCCCCAGGGCGACCATATCAGCCTTATCTCAGACAAATCCATGAAGAAATGAACCTGATGTAACTAAAGATGGCGGGAAGGAGTGAACTCACTGCTGACGCACGTGAGTGCAATAGACATGAAGCTGATCTGCACTCACCATGAAGAAACACGAACACTAGGCCAAACATGCATTTAGACACGAAGAATATTGCCTGCACCATATAGACATGAAGAATATGACATAACCAGTGCATATGCTGAAATACAATATGAACGATATACACATATAGATTGCTAAACATAGAAATGTAACAGTATTGAGTGGCCATCTTGTATAAAATGGACGGCAGAGCCACATTACAGTGAATGAGAAGCCTGGAGGCTGCAGGGAGGTTCGACTGGCTGAATTCCCTGAAATACAGATGCGCGCAGGACAGACAGTGGCTGCGCAACCCCTTTCCAAGGTTACTGTGACATAAGGGAAGTGTGGATGGCTCCAAAGGGAATAGCAGATAATAATTCCCAAACGTAAAACTAATTTCTGTTAGATTAAGTAAAGAACAAATAGCCTTGGATGCCTGGTGCTGGTTAATTAGAAGCTCGATACTGAATAAGGAATGGATCGACTAAGTCTCCAGTGGCTGGAGAGGGTAATAACACCCGCATTAATATGAACTAAAATCACGGTAAACGCAGGGTGAACTAATTCAAACCATGGCCTTCTCACACGTGACCTATCATTGGAAGACACTGTCCATTCATTAGCTCCAGGCACAGATATGCACCTGCCTCGACTCCCCACAGATTCCCAGAACAGATTCCCAGAACAGAGGCTCCCGGCAAGGCCAAGTGCAAAGCTAGAGGCCCTGGCTCGTGGCCTGGGAAATAAGGGGTGGTGCCTTATTTAATTCAAAGAGGCAGTTCCTGGGTTTCGCTCCCTCTACCCCTATTTTTGCTCATGTGCTGAAGCCCTGCCAAGCGCTCAAGGTTGGTAAGACAGATGCCAACCAATGAAAACTCTCAACGTGATGCCGCCCAGTACATGTTGCATTAGCCAATTACCTGTCGCTGAGATGATCTCTTTCTTACCTTTATCAATTTAGGGCGGGGCCATCAGATGCTATACCCAATGAAAAGACTAACCCCTATACATTGTATGTGTAGACAATTCCCCTAACCATTCCCCCGACCCCATAGGTTTTTGCAACTAAGGTTGTAGTATTACGTCAGACACGACGTGTTTTTCATTTTGTTGTTCTGTATTAAAACCTTCGAGAGCTCTTGAGACGTGTGCGCTTGCTGCTGTCCCTGCAATATGTGGATTGTTAATAACGCAGACTTTGCCATTTACTTTGACTATTTCCGTTATTGGGTGCAGGAATTCCCGGCCGCTCTGCTCCGGGCTTTGCAGCGTAGCTCTGCCTTTACAGGGGGCGGGATCACCTTGCGATGGAAGATGGCTAGTTTGGGCTTGCACCACCTCCCAGAGGCAGGCACCTGCTGTAGTGTGATAGACATAGTGAGGCTGTTAAGCCTGGGTCCCCTGGTGAAGCAGGTGGACGTGGCTTGAATTAAGTTACACAGTGTACAGTATAAAGGGGCAAAGGTCACTGATCACGGTAGGAGATGCCATGATGTGGGTCAGATCGGGAGGGGCCTCTCTCTCTGCGTTCTCTGCTTCCCTGCCCCTCCCACGCTTTTTCAGGAAGGATGCTGGCAGGGGCAGACAGGTTTATGAGCGCAGGGTGCTGGGTGATATATGGCGGGAGGGAGCAGGGAGAGGGCGGTGGCAGCACTGGCAGCGCTGGGAGATGGGTGCCCGCTTCCATTTATGGAGTGGGTTCTGCAGCAACTAGAAGAAAGGTCAGGGACTGTCCCAGGGCCAGGCTCGGCACTACCCCTCGTGGGAGCCGCAGACAGCCTCTGCTGCAAGTGCTGGCTGTAGGCACTGCTCCGTGTGGGAGCCGCAGGCAGCCTCTGCTGCAACTGCTGGCTGTAGGCACTGCCCCGCGTGGGAGCTGCAGGCAGCCTCTGCTGCAAGTGCTGGCTGTATGCACTGCTCCGTGTGGGAGCCGCAGGCAGCCTCTGCTGCAATTGCTGGCTGTAGGCACTGCCCCACGTGGGAGCCGCAGGCAGCCTCTGCTGCAAGAGCTGGCTGTAGGCACTGCCCCGTGTGTGAGCCGCAGGCAGCCTCTGCTGCAAGTGCTGGGGGTAGGCACTGCCCCGTGTGTGAGCCGCAGGCAGACTCTGCTGCAACTGCTGGCTGTAGGCACTGCCCCGTGTGTGAGCCGCAGGCAGCCTCTGCTGCAAGTGCTGGCTGTAGGCACTGCCCCGTGTGGGAGTCGCAGGCAGCCTCTGCTGCTAGTGCTGGCTGTAGGCACCAGTGGAGTAACCTTGCTGAAAATGTTGGGGGGACATGACATCTGAAGAAAAGGTGCCCCAGCCTAATGAATGGGGACAAAATGGTGCGCCATGAAAGTTGGGGGGGACAAAAACCCCGACCCCCCCCTAATACACCCATGGTAGGCACTGCCCCGCGTGGGAGCCACAGGCAGCCTCTGCTACTAGTGCTGGCTCTAGGCAGTGCTGCTACTAGTGCTGGCTGTAGGCAGCGCTCCGTGTGGGCTGCAGGCAGCCTCTGCTGAGGAGCGCGGGCTGCAGGCAGCTTCTGCTGCTAGTGCTGGCTGTAGGCACTGCTCCGTGTGGGCTGCAGGCAGCCTCTGCTGCAAGTGCTGGCTGTAGGCACTGCTCCGTGTGGGCTGCAGGCAGCCTCTGCTGCAAGTGCTGGCTGTAGGCAGTGCTCCGTGTGGGCTGCAGGCAGCCTCTGCTGCAAGTACTGGCTGTAGGCACTGCTCCGTGTGGGCTGCAGGCAGCCTCTGCTGCAAGTGCTGGCTGTAGGCAGTGCTCCGTGTGGGCTGCAGGCAGCCTCTGCTGCAAGTACTGGCTGTAGGCGCACTGCTCTGTGTGGGCTGTTCTGCGTGTGGGCGTTCAGGCAGTGCTCTGTCTGGGGGTTGCAGGCAGCTACACCTCCATCTGCGGGTTGGAGATAGGCAGTGCTTAATGTGTATGTGGAGGGTGGGGTCTACACCCAGGAGGATTAGTTAGTGTAGACGTTCTCCTTTAAAAGGCTGCTGGGTGAACAATGTCAGAAAAGCATCCAGAAGGACACCTCTCTCTCTCCCTCTCCCCACTCCCTCCCCCCTCTCTCTCTCCGCTCCCTCTCTAACACCTTCCCCCTCTTTCCCCATGCTCTCTCACACCCTCAGCCTCTTGCACTTCAACTCTCAACCTGTCTCTCACTCACTTTCACTTGCGCTCTCACTCTTCCTCTCTCTCCCTCTCGCTCTCCCCCTCTCCCACTCTCTCGCTCTCTCACTCTCAGCCTCTTACTTTCACTCTCACTCTTCCTGTATCTCACTCGCTTACTGTCACTTGCAGTATCACTCTTCCCCTCTGTTAGGGAGAATTCTCTGTTTAGGCTGAATTTCCCTACCTAGTGAGTCCCCCAGCAGCTTTGCTGGATTGCTGGGGTTTATTTTTTTCTCCTACCAAGAGTGAGACTCTTTTACCCTCACTCTTGGGCATGTTGAAGTGTGTTTTCTTGGTTAAACCTTGTGTTGAATGGGCTATGGGGTCTTTTACTCCATAGGGCCTCATATATTTTTGTGATGTGGGTTACACAGCACCCTCTGTGCCGTAACCCAGGGGTGTCCTAGGGACTCCCCAACATAGACTCCATACCCTGGGACTGACTACTGTCTCCCAGGGCATGTAAAGTCACCAAAGACTTTACTAGTCTTAAATCCTGAACAGAACCAGTACAAACCATCATATTGTGGACGTACTGGCTGGGGCAATTCGATTGCCCCAGGGTCTGTTAGTCGAGGGGGCACGTCTCCGTCCCCCCTGATCGAGTTTTGGCTGGTGGCAGTGGAAACTACGTTTTATATTCGACCGCGAATATTTTCCTATGGGATTTCCCATTGTTTTAGGCTAACACATTTAATTATTTATTTACGGTAGCCTTAAACATACCGCCGGTTTATATATTTATTATTATAACTCCGGTTGGGATTTTTTGCCAAAACTTGATGCTAAAATGGCGTTGGCATTCGCCTCTGTAACTCTGACCCAAAGTGGAGCCCTTTGTCCCACTTTTGGCGGGCTTCTCCACAGAAGCCCTCCAAAGTGGTGCCACTCTGTCTGGGGTACTTAGGAGGGGTGGAGGGGGATTTAGGCACCCTGGACTGAGTTACCTAGGTAACTCAAGTCGCACTCCGTCCTGATTGGCCCAAGTGGTGAGCCGGCCGGCTCACCACTTAGCATGTTTGAGTGACAGCTAGGCTGGGTGAATGGGGGTTTGCTGCATAAAAGCAGGGCTTTGGGGACTGGAACTTCAGAAGTCGCCACAGGACCTAAGAATCCAACGAGGGACGAGCTGAGCTGATCTGCTACGACGACACCGCCGGTGGAGCCCTGCTGAACCATCTCACCACTTTTCCCGACGACCGAGGAGAACTCTTAACGGAGTGGCTCCTTCCCTTGACTGGTGGGGACAACCAGTTTTCACCTTCTTTCCGCTCTTCGAGGTATCTCGTGGCCGCCTTGCCAGTGCCAAGCACCCCGGCAACCGGAATACCCACCACTTTTACCCCAACCGCGAAAGTCGGTACAACCCTTTAACCGGAGGACTCCGCGGCTGGTTTCTTCCCGGGCAGTGCAACGACCTTCTTCTTCTGCTCTTCAGCGAGATCTTCTTCTCCCCTGACCGACGTCGAGCCTTGCTGCCACTGCCTGGAACAACTGCCCCCGCTGGAGGATCCTTTCCGTTAAGGTACCGTGTTCCGCCTGGCTTCCCTTGCCACCGACTGTACGGGGTAGTTTTAGCCCCCGGCTTTCGATCCTGGGATTGCATGGGACACTTTGGCTAAACTTTCTAAGCCTCTCTAACTCTTTTCCGAACTCTTTTGCAAGACTCTGAATCCCTACCAACTGTGTGATCTTGGGCACGTTTTCGCTCTGTCTGCTCTAAGAGTGGGCCCTGCTTAGTGACTTTTGCTCACCTGTGACTTTGTGCTTCTTTGAGCTTACAAAAAGTGTTCTTAACCTTAGAGTGGTGTGTTTATCCTGATTCTGCTCCTTCTCCCTTCTTTTTACGTACTAGAGTGTCATCTAACGTTAAGCGCTCACCTCTGTTTGAATTATGTGGTGTTAACCTAGAGTTGTCTAGATAGGAATAAGGATTGGGACTGCTTTCCATATAACTGTGTTTAGAGTGTTTTACTATATTTTGCTAGAGTGTTTTCAACTTATGTGTTCTTGAAAATAAATAACTATATACTTTTGAAACCAAGCTCTGGTCAGTGTTTGCTTGTGCTATTGTGTCTGAGTACATATTGTGTATACTTTGCATACTGCCTAACTCTTCTTGAGGGAAGTCTGACTGCTCAGCCACAGCTACCAGGTAAATCTGGGTGGTGCAGACTGCTACCAAGTGGGTTTACTGCTATACCTGGTCTTAAATCTTTTGCAGTGTTCCCCAAGGGAACTGCACAGGTTTCTGCCTAACACTGGTGTACAGCGGTGGGATTTGTATTGAGTATACATTTTATTGTGCTTTAGATACCTTAGTGCAACTAACCACAAAGCTTAGCACTGTAAAAGTAATCCTCTAACATGTCAGTTATAGAAAGCTATAGTCAAGAGTCCCTTGCAGCCAAAACTGCTGATTGTTTAAGAGTGCTCTGTAAACATAAGGATCTCCTGACTAAGGGCAAGAAAATGGAGCTGATTGAAAGATTGTTAGCTAACCAAAGTCTGGGTGATGGTTCAGAGGTACCTACCACTCCAGCAACTGTAGATGACAGTATTGAAGTTAACATGGAGCAAAATGTTGATGATTCTGAGGAAGAGTCAGAAGAGGAGGGTGAGGCTGTTGTGACTGTCCCCCCTAGGCCTCTGCCTGCTCTACCTGCTGTACCTACTGGACCTTTACCAGGTCCCACATTTAGTCCTCAGTACTTTGAACTGGAGAAAATGAAACTAGAATTGGAGTATAAGAAACTTAATGCTCAAACTGACAAAGAACTAAGGCTAAGGGAAATGGAGCTCAAGTATGACTTAGAAATGAAGAAATTATCTGTTGAGAATGCTTCTCTCTCTGGCTCCTCTAGAAGTTCCAGTCCTAAAAGACCCCGGATGCCTAAAGAATTGGTTGGTATGTATGAGCCTAAGTTGGATGTGTTGGATTGGTTGTCTCTGTTTGAATATAATCATGGGCTCCAGAACATCACAGGAAATGACTTACTCCCCTGGTTGTTCTCTAGGCTTCCCCCTGTTGCAACTGATGTGGTAATGGAGATGGGGGAGGAGGATAAGAAGGACTATGAATGTGTGAAGCTAGCTTTAATAGCTAGGTTTGGGAAGACCCCTTCCCAGTATCTTAAGAGGTTTAGGAGCCTCAAAAAGCATGATGGTACCCCTTGGGCTACCTGGGTGAGTGAAGGGTTGAAAAACTTAGAGGGATGGATTAAGGGTTACAAGGTGAACACTTATGAAGGTATGAAGAATTTGTTTATGTTGGAGACTATTTATGATGCCTGCTCTCCTGAGCTCAGACAACACTTGGCTGATTCCAGGGAATTAGATTCCCGGAAACTAGCTAAGGCTGCTGACTTGTGGGTTGCCAACAGGGCCACTCACAAGGATTCTGGGGTAACTCAGAAGAAGGATGGGGAGAAACAGCCTAAAAAGGACTCCAAAGAGAATTCTAATACTACAAATTCCAAAGAGGGCCCCAAACAAAACTATAAGGGTAAGCCACAAGGGAAACCAAATCAGGCTAGTGTACCTTCTGGTCCCAGACCAGAAGGGGGTCAGAACAAGCCTCCATTCCAGCGAGCCTTTGGCTCATGCTTTGTTTGTAAGGCTACTGACCATGTGAAAGGAGATCCCAGATGTAAGGGTAAACCTTCAGGGGTCCAGCTTGCCTCCTTAGCCTTCGCTCCAGAAGAGGAAGTACATATGGCAAGTGGAAACTTTCTATTACTAGCTGATGAACCCACTGGAGTCTCAGCTAGTGTTTCTTTAGTCTCTCTGGGGTTGTGGGAACAACAGAATTTAGATGTCTATAACTCTATCCCAGATAATACTAAAGAGTATTATAAGGACAGTGTCCAGGTGAATGGTCAGGAGACTCCTGCCATTAGGGACACTGGAGCCAGCATAACTGTGGTGGATGAATCATTTTTCAAGGCAGAGGATGTTGCTAAGGCACCCAAATGCCTCACCAAGTTAGCTGGTGGGCCTGTGCAGATGTGTCCCCAGTTACCAGTTCTCATCCAATGTAATGATATGGCTGTAAAAATACCTGTCAGTGTACAATGTGAAGTGCCAGGTAGGGTTCTGTTGGGTAATGACCTCAAAGCTCTTGGAGTTGTGTCACATACCCCCAGACCACCTAGCAAAAGGTTACAGGAGCTCATAAAACCTGCAAGAGAGAAAACCCTGCGAGGGTTATCTCAGGAGATGATGACAGAAATCACTCCTCTCCCACTGGAGCAACTTACTGCAGTAACTACCAGATCAGGAGCAAAGGGGCAACCCAAGACTCCTAGGAAAAAGCCAGCAGAAAGCACTCCAGTGCTTCCAACAAGGACTTCCCCTAGGTTGTCCAAAGTTACACCTGTAACTCCACCTCCAGCTGAGGCTGAGAGGGAGGTACAACCCTGTGTGGTTGAGCTAGACTCTGAGGAAGAGCTAGAAGGAGGCCCCAACCTTATTGGAGATTTGGACCCTGAGGACCATCCTGAGCTGCAGTCTTTACTGGCAGAAGGTGGGCCTAGCAGGGCAGCTTTTCGTAAGGGGCAAAGAGAATGTCCAACTCTGGAAGGTCTCCGCCACCAGGCAGCTTCTCAGGCTGATGGGCAAGAGCCTGGGAAGTATAGGTTACACTGGGAAGATGGCCTCTTCTACAGTGAACCGACTGAGTCTGAACCTGGAGACTACAAACGCCTTGTAGTCCCACAAGAGAACAGACAACAGTTCTTACAACTAGCCCATGAGATACCTTTGGCTGGTCACTTGAGTTTCAAGAAGACCAAGGAAAGGCTCTCTCTCTACTTTTATTGGCCAAAGATGGGGGCTGAAGTAGATAGATATTGTAAGAGCTGCCACACCTGCCAGACTTCTGGTAAGGTTGGTTCCAAGAATGTGGCACCTTTAGTGCCTCTCCCAGTTGTGGGAGTCCCATTTGAGAGGGTAGGGATTGACATTGTTGGTCCCCTTGATCCCCCAACCTCCTCAGGCAACAGGTTTATCCTTGTTGTAGTAGGCCATGCTACTAGGTACCCTGAGGCAATTCCTATGAGGACTGTTACAGCTCCGGCTGTGGCTAAGGCCCTCCTTGGTATTTTTACCAGGGTTGGGTTTCCTAAGGAGGTAATCTCTGACAGGGGGTCAAACTTTATGTCCCACTACATGAAAGCCATGTGGAAAACCTGTGGAGTTACCTACAAGTTCTCAACCGCATACCACCCTCAGACAAACGGGTTGGTTGAAAGGTTTAACAGAACCATGAAGAGCATGATAGGTGCTTTAGAAGAACCCCTTAAGAAAAAGTGGGACCTTCTACTGCCATGCCTTCTCTTTGCTTATAGAGAAGTCCCTCAGGAGGGAGTAGGTTATTCTCCCTTTGAGCTTCTCTATGGCCATCCAGTCAGAGGTCCATTGGCCCTGATTAAGGAGGGATTGGAAGGTGCTCCTCCCCTCAAGCCAGTCAGAGTTACTGACTATGTGATAGGTCTCCGGAGGAGAATGTCACACATGATGGCAGAAGCAAGTGACAACTTGAAAGCTGGTCAAGCTCTGGTCAAACATTGGCACGACCAGAAGGCTAACATGGTTGAGTTTACTCAAGACCAGCTAGTTCTAGTTATGCTCCCAACAAGGCAGAGGGCCTTGCAAGACAAATGGATGGGACCCTTCAAGATTGTGGGAAAACTTGGAGAGGTCAACTATCTGGTGGATCTGGGCAGACCCAGGGAAGCTCCTAGAGTCTTCCACACCAACCGACTAAAAGCATACATCTCCAGACCTGATGTAGGAGCCTTGCTTCTAGCTTCAGCTGCAGAGGAAGAAGAGAGTGAATCTCTCCCTGATCTCCTCAGAGGTGTGCCTTTAGATGAAAAAGTTGAAGGAGTCAATCTCTCTTCAGACCTGACACCTGAGCAACAAGAGGAGTGCAAATCTATGTTAAATCAGTTTGCCTCCCTGTTCTCACTGTCACTAGGCTTGACCCCTTGGGGCCAGCATGAGATACTCACTGGTGACTGTCTGCCAGTCAAAAGCAGAGGATACAGAATGTCAGAACATATCAGAACCCACATCAAAGGAGAGGTCAAGAAGATGCTTGATCTCGGGGTAATAGAGCCCTCTACTAGTCCATGGTCTAGCCCAGTTGTGTTAGTACCAAAGGCAGGATCCAAAGACTTGAGATTCTGTGTGGACTATAGAGCTCTAAATGCAGTCACCAAGACTGATGCCCACCCTTTGCCCAGGACAGATGAGTTGGTGGATAAACTTGGTGCAGCCAAGTACCTCAGCACATTTGACCTGACGTCAGGCTATTGGCAAATAGCCCTGACAGACCATGCCAAGGAGAAAACTGCATTTTCAACCCCAGTTGGCTTGTACCAGTTTAAGGTCATGCCTTTTGGACTAAAAAATGCACCTGCCACATTCCAAAGGATGGTGAACCAAGTTCTAGCTGGGATGGAAGACTTCTGCATGGCATACTTGGATGACATTGCAGTCTTCAGCCACTCCTGGGAGGAGCATGTGAACCACCTAGGACATGTGTTGCAGGCCCTTGAACAGGCCCATTTGACAATCAAAGCCAGTAAGTGCCAGATCGGTCAAAGTAAGGTGGTCTACCTTGGACATGAGGTAGGAGGTGGAGAAATAAGGCCTTTGCTCAGCAAGATTGAAGCTGTGCAAAATTGGACAACACCAACTACTCAAACCCAAGTGAGAGCTTTCCTAGGCCTCACTGGGTATTACAGGAATTTCATTGAGAACTATGGGACCATAGCTTCTCCACTGAATGTAATCTCCTCTCCCAAATTCCCTAAAAAGGTAAAATGGAATGAGGAGTGCAATCAGGCCTTTGAAAAACTGAAGAGAGCTCTTTGCCAAGCTCCAGTGTTAAGAGCTCCTGACTACCACCAAACTTTCATTGTACAAACTGATGCTTCCAATGTAGGTATAGGTGCAGTTCTAAGCCAACTGGATGAGAAGGGTAGGGAGCACCCCATTTGCTTCATCAGTAGGAAACTGAAGGATCCTGAGACAAGGTGGGCAACTATCGAAAGAGAATGCTTTGCTATTGTGTGGGCACTGAAGAAGTTTAGGCCATACTTGTATGGTTCTACTTTTGTTATTCAGACTGACCACCAACCCTTGAGATGGTTAATGCAAATGAAAGGGGAAAATCCAAAACTATTGAGATGGTCAATCTGCCTGCAAGGGTTTGATTTCACCATTGAGCACAGGTCAGGGTGTCACCATCAAAATGCTGATGGACTCTCTAGGATGTATATCATCGACTAGAGGTATGAGGTTCATCCAGGAGTGGATTAAATCCTCCTGTCCCTTAGTCTGGGGGGGGCGAGTGTTAGGGAGAATTCTCTGTTTAGGCTGAATTTCCCTACCTAGTGAGTCCCCCAGCAGCTTTGCTGGATTGCTGGGGTTTATTTTTTTCTCCTGCCAAGAGTGAGACTCTTTTACCCTCACTCTTGGGCATGTTGAAGTGTGTTTTCTTGGTTAAACCTTGTGTTGAATGGGCTATGGGGTCTTTTACTCCATAGGGCCTCATATATTTTTGTGATGTGGGTTACACAGCACCCTCTGTGCCGTAACCCAGGGGTGTCCTAGGGACTCCCCAACATAGACTCCATACCCTGGGACTGACTACTGTCTCTCAGGGCATGTAAAGTCACCAAAGACTTTACTAGTCTTAAATCCTGAACAGAACCAGTACAAACCATCATATTGTGGACGTACTGGCTGGGGCAATTCGATTGCCCCAGGGTCTGTTAGTCGAGGGGGCACGTCTCCGTCCCCCCTGATCGAGTTTTGGCTGGTGGCAGTGGAAACTACGTTTTATATTCGACCGCAAATATTTTCCTATGGGATTTCCCATTGTTTTAGGCTAACACATTTAATTATTTATTTACGGTAGCCTTAAACATACCGCCGGTTTATATATTTATTATTATAACTCCGGTTGGGATTTTTTGCCAAAACTTGATGCTAAAATGGCGTTGGCATTCGCCTCTGTAACTCTGACCCAAAGTGGAGCCCTTTGTCCCACTTTTGGCGGGCTTCTCCACAGAAGCCCTCCAAAGTGGTGCCACTCTGTCTGGGGTACTTAGGAGGGGTGGAGGGGGATTTAGGCACCCTGGACTGAGTTACCTAGGTAACTCAAGTCGCACTCCGTCCTGATTGGCCCAAGTGGTGAGCCGGCCGGCTCACCACTTAGCATGTTTGAGTGACAGCTAGGCTGGGTGAATGGGGGTTTGCTGCATAAAAGCAGGGCTTTGGGGACTGGAACTTCAGAAGTCGCCACAGGACCTAAGAATCCAACGAGGGATGAGCTGAGCTGATCTGCTACGACGACACCGCCGGTGGAGCCCTGCTGAACCATCTCACCACTTTTCCCGACAACCGAGGAGAACTCTTAACGGAGTGGCTCCTTCCCTTGACTGGTGGGGACAACCAGTTTTCACCTTCTTTCCGCTCTTCGAGGTATCTCGTGGCCGCCTTGCCAGTGCCAAGCACCCCGGCAACCGGAATACCCACCACTTTTACCCCAACCGCGAAAGTCGGTACAACCCTTTAACCGGAGGACTCCGCGGCTGGTTTCTTCCCGGGCAGTGCAACGACCTTCTTCTTCTGCTCTTCAGCGAGATCTTCTTCTCCCCTGACCGACGTCGAGCCTTGCTGCCACTGCCTGGAACAACTGCCCCCGCTGGAGGATCCTTTCCGTTAAGGTACCGTGTTCCGCCTGGCTTCCCTTGCCACCGACTGTACGGGGTAGTTTTAGCCCCCGGCTTTCGATCCTGGGATTGCCTGGGACACTTTGGCTAAACTTTCTAAGCCTCTCTAACTCTTTTCCGAACTCTTTTGCAAGACTCTGAATCCCTACCAACTGTGTGATCTTGGGCACGTTTTCGCTCTGTCTGCTCTAAGAGTGGGCCCTGCTTAGTGACTTTTGCTCACCTGTGACTTTGTGCTTCTTTGAGCTTACAAAAAGTGTTCTTAACCTTAGAGTGGTGTGTTTATCCTGATTCTGCTCCTTCTCCCTTCTTTTTACCTACTAGAGTGTCATCTAACGTTAAGCGCTCACCTCTGTTTGAATTATGTGGTGTTAACCTAGAGTTGTCTAGATAGGAATAAGGATTGGGACTGCTTTCCATATAACTGTGTTTAGAGTGTTTTACTATATTTTGCTAGAGTGTTTTCAACTTATGTGTTCTTGAAAATAAATAACTATATACTTTTGAAAACAAGCTCTGGTCAGTGTTTGCTTGTGCTATTGTGTCTGAGTACATATTGTGTATAATTTGCATACTGCCTAACTCTTCTTGAGGGAAGTCTGACTGCTCAGCCACAGCTACCAGGTAAATCTGGGTGGTGCAGACTGCTACCAAGTGGGTTTACTGCTATACCTGTAGTCTTAAATCTTTTGCAGTGTTCCCCAAGGGAACTGCACAGGTTTCTGCCTAACACCCTCTCTCTCGCTCTCCCTCTCTTTCTCCCCGTCTCAATCACAGCCTCTTACTCGCTCTCCTCCTCTCTCCCCACTATCGCTCCCACTCTCTAGCTCTTTGCCTCTTACGCTCAGTCACACTCCCTCACTCGCTTACTGTCACTAGCACTTTCACTCTTCCTATCTCGCTCTCTTTCACCCTCCCTCTCTCTCCCCACTCTCTCTCTCTCTCTCTCTCTCACTCTCTACCTCTCACGCTCAGTCCCACTTTCTCCCTGTCTCTCACTGTCAGTCGCGCTCTCACTCTTACTCTTTTTCTCTCTTCCCCACTCTCCCCCCCTCTCTCTCTCTCTCTCTCTCTCTCTCTCTCGTTCTCTCTCTCTTTCTCTCTCTCTCTCTCTCTTTCTCTCTCTCTCTGTCTCTCTCTCTCTCTCCCCATTCTCACTCTCAGCCCCTTACTCGCACTCCCACTCTCTCCCTGTCTCTCACTCGCTTACTGTCACTTGTACTCTCACGGCCCTCTCTCTCGCTCTCCTCCTCTCTCCCCACTATCGCTCCCACTCTCTAGCTCTTTGCCTCTTACGCTCACTCCCCCTCTCTCCCTGTTTCTCACTCGCTTACTGTCACTTGTGCTCTCACTCTTCCTCTGACTCTCTCTTTCACTCTCCCCCTCTATATCCACTCTCTTTCCACTCTCAGCCCCTTACTCTCACTCCCCATGCTCTCCGTTTCTCTCTCTCACTTTCCCCCTCCCTTCTTATTGTCACTCTCAGCCCCTTACACTCACTACTGCCACTCTCTTCCTGTCTCTCACTCGCTTACTCTCACTCACGTCCTCATGCTTACTCTTACTCTCCCTCTGTCTGTCTGTCTCTCTCTCTCTCTTTCACTCTCCCCCTCTCTCCCCATCATCACTCTCGACCCCTTACTCTCACTCCCCCTCTCTCCCTGTTTCTCACTCACTTACTCTCACTCGCGCTCTAACTCTTGCTCTTTTTCTCTCTCCCCCACTCTCTTTCTCTCACTCTCCCCTCTCTCTCCACTCTCTCTCTCTAACACTGTCCCCCTCTCCCCCATTCTCACTCTCAGCCCCTTACTCTCACTCTCTCCCGTCTCTCACTCTCTTACTCTCACTCACGGCCTCATGCTTACTCTTACTCTCCATCTCTCTCTCTTTCACTCTCCCCCTCTCTCTCCACTCTCTCTCTCTAACACTGTTCCCCTTTCTCCCCATTCTCACTCTCAGCCCCTTACTCTCCCTCCCTCCTGTCTCTCACTCGCTTACTCTCACTCACGCTCTCACTCTTACTCTCCCTCTCTCGCTCCTATTAGATTTTTCGGCCCCTTCTTAGCGCTTTGAAGTAGCCTTGTGGCGAACCAGGGGCTTGCCAGCAACTAAACACATCACAGAGCATGTTCACACGGCCTTGGACGCTTCCTGAATGGCAGTGCACAGCAATGGTGATCACTGGTGATCGATTGCTTATAAACAGAGGCAGACTGCCAGGCGCGGACTCCCGGCTATTTACAAGACATGCTGCGGCTTTTTCAACCGCAAACCACATCCCACCCGGGAGTAACTCTTTAAATAGGTCCCGAGGCCTTCTGCGGTCCTAAGGGAACTACCCCAGAGCCTAAGGACACAGGTGCAAACTAATCTGTCAGCCTCATTAGCCCGTTCCATAAACAGTGAAAACCCAATATATGGTATACATGTCCCGCAATAAGTCATGTGTACACCATGTGATCTAAAGGTACAGTCGGGAATCACCCTGGCTTTGGTGATAAGATAGTGCCAAGTCACAGTGACAGCGCTTTCCAGTCCTGGGTCTTCCTCTTAGGCTTCCTCTGCATCAGGTGTGTCATTTGAAAGCGTCTGATAGAAGTTAACCAAGCTTGCAATTCGCAGAATGTATTTGTTTGCTAAATGCATAGTTTGCTAAAATCCTAGGACTGTCAGCAGTGACGTGCAGGCCTTTACTGGCAGTACAGCCAATCAAACGTGTGGAATTTGGGCAGGAGGGACCCAAATAAGGGTTTTGGCGGGCTGTCCGCTAGTCGCCAGACATATCCCATGATGCTACGTGGTGGTTATGAAGAGCTGGCGTTCGGACATTCCCCTTGGGGGGTTAATCCGTGCAAATGGCTGCTCCTCACCTGAGGATTGAGGCATCTCCCTAGACAGGCCGGCGTCCCAGCCACACCGCCAGCTGTGCCGGGAAACTGGGGCCAGGTTGTTTTCTTGTTTGTAGCCGGCAGCAGCTGCCACCACTTAACCCTTTAGAAGCCTGGGCACTAAAGCCCTCTTGCGAACAGCCCATGATGAGGACAGACTAGGGAGGAAGTGGGCATTGAAGGTTTTTGATGGTCGCCGGGAAGAGTCTGTGGATCTATGTGAATTCTGAACGATCTCCAATTTTCAAATACTGTTGGATTTTAATTGTTTATAACATTTTAAGGCAACCGTGAAATGCACATTTTGGAGCATTGTGAGAAGGTGTCTTGCATTGTGAGAAGGTGTCTTGCATTGTGAGAAGGTGTCTTGCATTGTGAGAAGGTGTCTTTGTCCATGATTTGACAACACAAATCAATATTCTGTCTACATCTAAATTATATGATGTCGTTTTTCCCCAGACGATATATTCAATTTAATATTAAATCTTGGGAGATTTTCTCTGTATAATCATCAATATTTTAACTCCTATAGCAGGGGTAGATGTTGGTGTATTCTACAGCTTGTAAAAACTTTTAAAAGCTGATCAGAAATGATCATGGCAGAAATTCAAGGGTAGAAAGAGGTCTTGTAGCAGGAAAAAGGAAGAATCTGTGTACAATTCTGTCCAGATTTGGGGGTTGTGGGGTGTAATCAAAGGCCGCAAACCAACGGAACTGAAGGGCCATGTGAAAAAGGCTTACCTGTCATTACCAAAGGAGAAGCAGCATTTTAATTCATAAAAGAAGAAGAAATTCTAACGTCCTTTTTAAATGAAAAATGGGATTTTTAAACACAAACACGGCTTTGCATGTGTGTTTGCAAGTTAAAGCAAGACATGAGAAAAATGTCCCCCTGCCAACATAAAGATGTCAGGGAAAAGACAAGGGGCCTCATTGTAAGTTTGCCGGTCGGAATCAAGGGTGCCGGTAAGCTCACTGGCACCCCCGTTTCCGGACCGGCAAACTAGGGGTCTGCCTGCCGTGGCTGATGTGCCTGACAGGTCTAACCCTGCCGGGTGCTGCGGCCATGATAGGCAGACCGATTACAAAAGCTCCGGCACCGTTAACAATGGTGCCGGTGCTTCCGAATCCCCACTCCCATAGAGTCCTATCTATGGGAATGGGGACTTAAATTTACCAGCTCCTGACTTCCTGGGCCACCAGACTTGGAATCTCCCAGTGGTACCGGGAATTCAGGCGCTGGTAAAGTTTTACAAGTCTGGCGGCAACCCGCCGGTCGCTACAGCAGAGTTACCGCCAAACTCGTAATGAGGCCCATGATGCGTGTGTTGACAAAAAGTAACGTAGATTATGCTTCACATGCAAAATACCGGAAAACATTTGAAAAGAAAAGCCTGCTTGGTTGTCATGAAAAGTTCTGTAGGCCCGAGGCAGACTATGCAGGTGTCTTTCTGCAAGGGAAATCGAGAGAAGGCTAAAATGAAAATGTAATCCAAGTGTAGATTGGAAAAGCACATCACATTACTGGCTGAGAAATAAATGCAGCATTTTCACTGAAACTGCCACCCATCAAAAGGTGGTGCACTGTGGCAATTCAGATTCACTTTTCAGCAGGAAAATGAACAGCAGATGATTAAAAGTGTATTTTATGAATGAATGAAACAGCCGTGTACTTTCGGCAAAACAAACAAGATGGACTCTGTAAACAGACCGTATGTCAACAAATCAAGGCTGATGTTAAAAAAATCAATATGCGAGTCCATTTCAGCCCAGGACAAATGTTAGGTCTCTGGACAAAATTCACAATGAACTCCCCCACAGAAAGCCTGGCTGGCATCCCAACTGATTACAACTGCAATAAAATGTGTCCTGCATCGAGATGTTGACAACAGACTTTCCCTAGACCTACTGTCTCTGAGGGCAGTTCTGAGCAGCCCAAAAGCTCGTGCTGGTACATGACCAAAGTTGGTGGGAGGTGTGAACACCAGTGGTCGAAGTGAGCGGGAGCGGTCGGGAGTGGTGCTCCTCTACTTTTTTAAATTAAGTTTTACAGCTCCTATACTTTTATTTTAGAAAGAAACCGTTCTGGAATGGCTTCGTTTTAAAATAAATGTGTAGGAAGAAGTTGAAACGTGCATTTTCAGTGCACTGCACTGAACGTTCCCTTAAACAGCAGGTGCAAGTGTTTGGGGGGGTGTATTGTGTGTGGGAGGGGTCGTGGTGATGGGGTTTGTGGGTAGTGGGTGCAGGCCAGCAGGGAACATAGTTCCACTACTTCTTTTCATACACTTCGACCACTGGTGAACACAGGGGCTAAAATGAACGCTGAACAGATGTCTGCAGTGGAGGGATCTCTGTGTAGTAAATGCACCCCCATTTACAATCTGTACCCCTGCATCTCAAACAACAAAGAGACTAATCAAACAGGCTGGCCCCGAGAGGCAAATGGCCTGGAGGAAGGCAACCTCATATTTGCACATATAAAGATTCCCTTTGTTTAAATGGACTGCCACTGTGAGGAATTCGACCCTCCACATGGGGAGTGTGTGCTCACCTCTCTTTTTTTGATTTTTGGATAATGAAAATGAATGATGGAAGAGCAACCTCCGAAAATGTGTGAGGCCACACATTTTCTCTGCTCACCGCACGAAACACATAGTCATGTGTACTCCGGGAGGACACAGCCTACGGGCACCGTCCTCCCCTGTCATGTTCAGATGGAATGTGACAGCCACTGGTGCCTTCCTGGTTGCCGCTCTTTTTCCCTACCTGAGCCCTCCAGCCTATTTTCCTTTGCAGATGGGGAGCAGGTGCAAGTGGATCTAGGTCACCTGGCCTAAGCTGCTTCCTCCTGGTGCCTTCCTGGTTGCCGCTCTTTTTCCCTACTTGAGCCCTCCAGCCTATTTTCCTTTGCAGATGGGGAGCAGGTGCAAGTGGACCTTGGTCACCTGACCTAAGCCCCTCCCTCCTGGTGCCTTCCTGGTTGCTGCTTTTTCCCTACTTAAGGAGCCCGCAGGCATCTTTTCCTTTGCAGATGGGAAGCAGGTGCAAGTGGACCTTGGTCACCTGGCCTAAGCCCCGCCCACCTGGTGCCTACCTGGTTGCTGCTCTTTTTCCCCCACTTAGCAAGCCCCGCCCACTTGGTGGCCGCTCATTTTCCCTACTTAAGGAGCCCGCCGGCCTCTTTTCCTTTGTAGATGGGAGCAGGTGCAAGCGGACCTTGGTCACCTGCCTAAGCCCCACCTACCTGTTGCCTTCCTGGTTGCCGCTCTTTTTTCCTACTTAAGGAGCCCGCCGGCTTCTTTTCCTTTGCAGATGGGGAGCAGGTTCAAGTGGACCTTGTTCAACTGGCCTAACCCCCGCCCACCTAGTGCCTTGCTGGTTGCCGTTCTTTTTCCCCACTTATCAAGCCCTTCCCACCTGGTGCCTTTGTGGTTGCCGCTCATTTTCCCTGCTTAAGGAGTCCACCGGCCTCTTTTCCTTTGCAGATGGGGAGCAGGTGTAAGTGGACCTTGGTCACCTGGCCTGAGCCCCGCCCACCTGGTGGCTTCCTGGTTGCCGCTGTTTTCCCCACTTAGCAAGCCCTGCGCACCGGGTGCCTTCCTAGTTGCCACTTTTTTTCCCTACTTAAGGAGCTCTCCAGCCTCTTTGTGTTTACTCCCTCTGTCCCCACAGGCCCTTCCCACCCCTCTGGTCCCCCTGTGATGTTCCCTTGTGCCCCCCCTTTCTTGCACACAGGTGTTGCCTGTTTTGCTTGATTATTCTACCCTGCCCCCCCCCCCCCCCTTCAGCCTACGTCTGCAGGACTCTGTCCTGATACATTCTGGTTTCACCATCACTGTCTTGTGGCCAATGCTAGATTTGACTTTTATGGACTTCATTCATTCACGGTGCGTCACCCTTTCTCATGGTGGCCCTGAATCATGCTATTCCTAGCTTTATCTTGTATCCTGGCTTGCAACATTGTGTGTTACTACTGACTTCTGCAGTTGTATTCGCTCTCCCCTCTTGCTTCTCCATTCTTTTTGACTGCTTACTCTCGGTTCTCTCCTCTCCCTTTCTCCCTTTTCCTAACTCCTCCCCTCCTCCCCTTACTTTCTTCTATGCACTTCCTCTATCAGAATTGTCACTGGACCAAGTATGATAGCAACCTCGTCGGTCTCCTCCTCTCTCCCCTTACTTTTTTCTCCCCGTCCCCCTCCAGCACAATCAGAAAGGTCATCAGGCCTAGTACGATAGTCGCTTGTTTTGTTCCTCCCCTCCCTTTCTGCACCACTCTCCCTCACCTTTTGTTTTCTCCAGCTCCACCAGAAATGTTGTCAGGCCTAGTACAGTAGTCGCCTGTTTCCATTTCCTTCCCACTCAACCCATCCCTTCCTTATCTATGTCTTAGCTCTTGCACTATGATAGTTAATTTCACATCCTTACTGTTCATGGCCTGAAGAATGTCATTGTATTTTCCCTTGTTCCCTCCCATCCCTTAAAGCGCTTTGAAACACATTTTGTATAGGCGCTATATAAATCAACTATCATATCATATCATATCATATCATACATCAAAGCATCTCGAGAAGGGGGAATGCGATAACGCGATTCCAAGATGGCCCCCGGAGTGTAAACAGCACGTCCCCGCACCTAAACGCCGGCAAATGGCGAATAACTGAGTGGACAAGCCCTCCCCAGGTACCGCAGTACAGCCAAACCAATGCAAGACCCAGGCAGAGGCAAGGGAAGCGGCTCCAGAGCCCAGGACCCATGAAATCCACAGTGGACAGTCTCGGCAGGGCCCCGCAGCCTGCACGCCCGCCCGAGGACCCACGCAGGGAAAGAACATCAGCGGGCGGCACGGACATCAGAAATACCTCATTGCCCCCCAGAATCACACACAACCGGTGACACCGCGGCAACCGGAGGCACGTGGCGGGGACACACAGCCAACGCTCGGAAGCAGGGCCCCATGAACGACTAGCCCGGGGAGGGGGAGAAACCAGCAAGACCGGACTGCCAGCATGAGCCTGAACCCGAGGGGGCCAAGGCACCCCCTCACCCCAACCCACTGCTGCTAACCTGTGGCCCCCCTGGCTCAACCAACACGGACCACAAGCCCATCCGGAGACAAGCAGCCATCGAGCGGACGGAGGCCTGACCATCCCCACACCCTCCAGCCACTCTCCATCAAGCCAGATTGCGGCTCTTCTAGGACTCGTGGAGCCTCCAGCACAGGCCTCGGTGACCGGCCTCTACCCAATAGGGCCCCCTGCCACTTCAAATCACAGCAGCTCCACTCCGGCAACGCCGTCGCGAGCCCGGTGGGCCGCGATGCCGCAGGACATCCAGCAGGGGAATCAGTGGAGAGGAGACCACAGGGACCCGACATACCTGCCAGGGCCTAGCCGCCTCTGCCCGGAGCCATCGTACCTCTGCGACCGGCAATGAGACGGCCCAAGACACTGTGCCCAGTGACCCTCCTCCACTCCGGTCAATGCCGCGCAGGCAACAACGGAGAGGTGAGACCCTGCGGCCCCTCTCGACCGCAGGAGCGGGTGTGCAGTGCAATGGTGGGGAGCAGTATCCCCCCACCGGACTACTCAGCAGACCTCCAAGTAAGTGGGAACAGGGGAGGCAGCGGTCGCTGAGGGCAGGGCAGCCACCACCACCAAGCTGGGAAGTGATTGCACCGGTGGCCCCCGAACTATGCCACTGGCCGCTGGCCTGCCCCACTTCCTGGCTCTACACCCTCACCTAGACCTCACCAGCACCAGAGCCCACACATCAAAGTCCTCTCCGCTCCCCCAGCAGAGGTGGGACACCCTCCACCGGCTAAAGAGAGCCCCACTACATAATCTACGAACCCAGCCGCTGCTCCTCGCACTGCGCCACGCACTATAGGGGGCGAACCCGCCTGGCCCACAAACTGGAAGAGAATTAAGTGGCACCCCCAAGTCACCCCTCCACCCAATGGACTGCACCGGAGGAACAAAAAAGAAACTACCGGTAGCCCCATACAACAAATTTGAAACAAGGGCAAAAGACAACCATCCCAAGCAGGACACCGAGGGAATCCCGCTGCTGAATACACCCGCTACCCAGCACAGGGTTCAGGAGGTTTACGAACAGTGGAGGGGTGGGCAGCAGCAATACAGACCCGCGAAGAAGCCCTGCCCCAGTGGTCAAAGGGAGCAGGGGGCCTCCTTTGGTGCACCACCAGTGCAACGGCCATCTACTTGCCCCCGAGATGTCTAGGAACAGGGACATCCCGGCCCCATACAAAACAGCAAAGAGGACTCAGGGGGGCACTCTAGCGCAGATATGGGCCAGAGACACAGAGACAATGGGCGCCCAGTCTAACATTGCATGGGGTGCAGACGTCTCCACAGACAACACAGAGGACCACCAAGAGAGACCAGTGCCCTATTCTGCTCACAAAGACCTGCTGGGGGATTTAGTTGAGAAACTCACTAACGTGGGACAAAAACAAATGGAGACCCTGAGAGAGGACCTGGCCGATTGGATCCAAGAAATAAAAAGGGACATCAACAAAATAGAAGAAAGAGTGGACATTAATGAGAGGGCCATTCAGGAGATAACCGAAGAAGCACGTAAAGCAGACTCCTTGCTGGAAACCCTGGCCGTGGCCACCCACAACCTGGAGCTATGAGCCGAAGATCTAGAAAAACGCTCCAGCCGCTCCATTATACGAGTAAAATCTCTACCAGAAACCATCCCAGATCAAGAGCTGACCCAGGTCATGAGTTCCATCTTCACCGAGCTACTAGATGAAGACCAAAGCATGTAAATCCGCTTTGACAGGATCCACAGAGTGGGCCCGAAATGCCAAGAACCAGGGGCAAGACCTCGGGATGTCCTAATCACCTTTCATAGCTACACCCTAAAAGAGCAGATCCTGTCAAATGCACGGTCCACTAACCAAATCACATATAATGGCACGGAGATACAGCTCTATCAGGACCTATCTCAAACCACATTAAACAGAAGACGGCGCATGGCCCCGGTTCTGACTCATTTGAGAAGCCAACAAGTGTGGTACAGATGGCAACACTCATTCACACTGAGCTTCACATGGCAAGGGAAATCGCATAGAGTAACAACATGCGAGGAAGGGGCAGTCATACTTGGAATGGAAGAGGATAACCACACATCGCACCCCTCACAGCCTAGCCACAAAGCTACGTGGAAAACCTGGGAATGGACAACGATAGAGCCCAAGAAAAACAAGAAAAGGAGGAGACAGCCCCGCTGTGGTAGCCCACACTCTTACGCAGACCATGCTAAACGAGGGCAAGCTGGAACACAAGACGAATGAGATACTACAGAAGGCTCAGATTCTAATAGCCACAAAACCCTGGGGAGGGCACCAACAAAGCACCTCACAAGCTAGCGCCACAAAGAACCATAGGAATGCAAGGGGGCGGGAGACACGGGGGGAGGGAAGGGCAGTTGGAATGGGAATTCCTGCTTGGGGACACGCTGGGCAGAAATTAGGGTCCAGCACTCGTGACCATATGAGGGTGGCTAAGTGCCAGTTGGATTCACCGAGTGAGGGGGAGGGGGAAGGGAGAACAGGGAGGGGCGGAGCAGTACTTCCAGCTCGAGGGAGACAAAACAAGAGAGGGACCACCCAGAGGAGGAGGGAAGGTAGGACAGCACACACCAAAGAGGCACGGGTCTCCCCATATAGACTACCGGGACACAGGACACCAAACATGGCCCTAGCTAATCGATTAAAGATCCTATCGCTCAATATTAATGGCCTCAACTCCCTGCTCCACCGAAAGAGGTCGAGAGATACCTTAGGAGAGAAGACCCCCACATAGTCACCTTGCAAGAGACACACATACAAACACGGGATACCCACAGGATCAGATTCTGGGGATACAGGGTAATCTTTCAGGCCACTCAACCTAGCAAAAAAGGGGGGGTTCTCATAGCTATAAGAGATGGGCTGGACCTAACTTTAACATGTTCAGATAAAGACAACCAAGGCAGATACCTCACAATAAAAGTGGAAGGAAGGAGGTAGGCATACACGATTGCAACCTTACACGTCCCTAACACGGGCCAGGACCTGTACATACAACACGCACTGAAGCGCTTAGAGGGCTATGTGAAATTCCCCATCATCCTCACAGGGGACTCCAACATGGCCTGGAACTCCACCACAGACAGGAGCATCCACATCCAAGGCCCCCCGGTGCTGCCCTCCGGAGACCTCAAGCGGAAACTACACCAACTGAGCCTAGTAGACGCATGGAGAACTAAACGGGGGGAGAGGGAGGGAAACACCTTTTACTCCCATGCCTACAGATCACATTCCAGGATCGACTACATCTGGCTGTCCGCTCCCCTGATGGGCAAAGTAGCTGACATTACGCTGGGGGCTATCTCCCTCTCTGACCACGCGCCCATGACCCTAGAGCTAGCTAGGAAAAGGGGCCCTCTGGGGCTCTGGAAGTGGAGATACCCGGGGTACCTCTTCAAAGACATAACCTTAGTAAGGGAGGTCTCAGAAGAAATCGACAGATACGTAGAAACCAATAAGGAGGGGGACACCAGCTGGCAAAACTGGTGGGATGCACTTAAAGCGACCCTCAGAGGTAAGATCATAGCGATCAAAGCTAGGCACACGCGGGAACTGAGACTCGAAGAAGCTAACCTAGAGGCCAAACTAAAAGAGCTGATGCCAAAATGGGCCTGAAACAGACCCCCACCATCAAAAGGGAATTCAGGGCGATCAGGGGACAACTAGACACATTGCAGACCAGAGCAGCGGAGCATAGCCTGCTTCGCCTTAAGCAGAGGTTCATGTCAAAGCCAATAAATCAGACCGTCTACTAGCTAGAATGCTCAGGAAGGAAGAGAGGGACAGAACTACATTGAAAATAAAGCAGCAGGGGGGCCAGACAAGCACCAGTACAGAGAACATACAACAGGAATTTGTTAAATTCTATACCAACGTATACAGCACCGAATACCCGACCCTAGAAAAAACTGGAAGAATGCCTGAGGGAAGCCCACCTAAACCAATTAACCAGGAAAGAGAGGGATATGCTAGAAGGGGAAATCACAAGGGATGAAGTAAGGGCAGCCATTAACTCACTCCCGCTCAACAACTCCCCAGGCCCCGACGTATATGGTGCAGAGTTTTATAAGCTCCACAAGGAAGATCTAATCCCTCACCTCACCACATTATACGACCACATAGAGGCATCCAAAACACTACCGAAAACTATGGAAAAGGCAATAGTTACATTAATTCACAAGATGGGAAAAGATGCGACCAAGTGTGGATCATATCGCCCCATTGTGTTAACAACTCTGGACGCCAAAATCCACACTAAAATACTGGCCAACAGGCTAGAACTTATCCTCCCAAAATTAGTTCATGTCATGCGCTGCTCATGCCTGCCCACCTGGCGTCTATGGGGCCGCTGGAGAATTTGGCGCCATTAGGTGGTACCATTCTGCCTTGCTTTCTTCCTGCTTTGGAATTCTAGCCTTTCCTCTCTTCCGGTGTTTTGGTTCCGCTTTTAACCCCGCCCACCTGCTGGCTCGTTGCATTTGTTTCTCGCTAGGTAACGACGCTAGTGCTTTTCTCCATGCTTCTGTGTTCTCCTGCTTCTCTACCTCAGTTTCCTACCTGCCTCCTTGCGTCTCGTCCTGGTTTCTTTTCCTTGTTTTCCTTGCCCTCTTGCGGCTTTGTCTCGGTGCTGCCCGCTCTCCCCTCTTGCGACTTCGTCTCGGCGTTGCCTACTCTGCCCTCTGCGGCTCCGTCTCAGCATTGCCACGTTCCCTTTGCTCTTTTTCTTCTCTTATCCCCCTTTGCTAGCCTACCTCTTCCTGGCGCCGTACCACTTGGTATTGTTCCGATTTCCTTTGTTACTTGCTGCTACTCCACTGTCGCTTTCCTTGCATAGCCTCAACAGACTGTGTTCTCTCCCTGTTTAATTATTCTCCTACCTCGCTCGCAGTTGGAATACTTCCCTTGGCAGTGTACCCTTCTTGTAAGTCTATGACTTACATTCTTCACGCCTTTTGGTTTACCTATGTGTTGGCTTTCCAAATTTTTTTCCATTTCCATCGGCTTAAGTGCAACAAGGGAATCTAAACTACCCCTGAACACCTGGTGATATGGACTGCTACTTACCATGGACATTTCCATCTCTGTGACCTTATCCGGAGAGAGGTTTTTTTAAGCTTTGCACTTTTTTCCTCTCTATTGGCTTTCTCGGAAGGGGGTCCTCTGCATTCCTTTTCCAGTGAGGGGTCAGAGTGGCTCCCCCCAGGAAGGCCATATCTCTACACAAAAAGGCAACCAAAAGGTCAGAAGAAGAAAGGCCGGAAGCCGGAATCAACGCCCGAAGATTCAGGTGAGGAGGAGGAGGGCTTTCAAGATATTAGAAGTTCGCCAGTCGATGATGTCGTATTTGACAGATTACAACGCCACAAAAAACCCACAATGGCCACCGCAGAACAAGTACAAGAGTTGCTGACAGCCGTGAAAGGACTCTCTCAGGAGGTGCAAGCCCTTAAGGCCACAAATGCCGCGCTCAGACAACGGGTTGATAATCGAGACCAACCCCGAACCGAGTTACCACCGATCTCTTTAGCCTCAGGCAAATACGATGGCTCCCGCCATAACTTCAAGGAATTCATGGAAGCCTGCATCATTCACTTTAATTTCCGGCCCCAAACATATGCCACAGATCAGGCCCGGATAGGGTTCCTGATTTCCAATCTAACAGGGAACGCCCTAGCTTGGGCCACCACTCTGGTTACCAGTACCAGCCCCCTGTTGCTGGACAATAGTGGATTCACAGCTCAATTCAAGACAGCATTTGAAAGACAAGAATCTGTTCAAGTTGCCAGCGAACAACTATTAGAGATCCGACCAGGCAGTATGGATTTGTTGTCTTACATTTCCATGTTCAAACGGATCGCATCTGAGACCGGATGGCCAGAGACGGTACAATACACCATCTTCCGGAGAGGCCTTCGAGAAGAGTTGAAGGGCGAACTGGCTCGAGTTCCTAAACCCAACATCCTGTCTGATCTTTGGTCCACGGTTATGCAGCTAGACTTCCACCTATCGGAGAGAAGTTCTGAACGAAGGAAAGGTTGCCTCCAGTTTTCCGCTCCAGAAGCATCCATGTCAAACCCCTCTTCCTCACCTCGACTGCCTAAAGAGGAACCAATGCAAATTGGAACTACTCGAGGTCCCCTGATCCCAGAAGAATGTAAAAGGAGTAAAAAAAACAGCTTGTGTATGTATTGCGGTTCGGACCACCATCTATTGAGAGATTGTCCTGAAGTGCCACCCTGACTGTTGGAATTGAAATGATATTATGCCTCCTATCGCAGTATTTGAATGTGTGTTGGCCTACGCCAAGTTGTCTAAAATATCATGTAAATAGACTCCGCGGTAAGGTCTTGACCTTAACGAAAAATTGTGTAAGTCGCCATCTTGGATTTAGCCGCCATTTTAGGTTCTCTTGTAATGTGGAAGGCACCCTGAACATCAAAATGGAGGCCGAATGACATTCTGAGTGAGATTCTGGCCGTTGTGACCTCCGCACACATGAATAAGTAATATGCCTGCAGGCCACTTGTCGGGGTCGCGAACTGAGACCTTGTCCTATCCCTGACCTATGTGTAAATGAACAACTGTATCAGGGGAACTGATCAAAATGCATACATTATGGGATTGACCTGGCAAGGAACCCTAGGCCTGGTCCCAAGAATGGTTAACCCGCGAGGGGTTGGCCAGGGCTGAATGAAGAATATAAAAGCCCAAGTATTCCAATGTACGGTCTCTCTACTAATGCATCGAACCTTCGTTGAAGTTCGTTACGTTACTCTGAGAACCGAATAGCTATCCGTTTGTCAATTGACTTTTTGGTAACTGTTGTAGCTTTTAAATAAAGCACTTTGTATGTCCTTTGTAACCTGTGTTGGTGTGTTTCCTTTGGGCTTCCCAGCCTCATATCAATTTCTTTGTTTTCACATGACGGCCGGGAAACGCCCGTCCTCGGAACTAGCAGGGACAAGTTTCCGAGGGGGAGTTCCTAGTCCCTATGTTTCCATGTCAGTTACTTCCACCATGACTTCCGAAGACAACCGACTGATGGTGGTTGCCGTACAACTCGATATCGCACAAGGAAAGACCAATGTCCTAGCCCTTCTAGACTGTGGCGCCGCTGGGTGCTTTATGGACATAGTGTGGGGTAACAAGACGAGCGTTGAAAGGCTGGAAAAGGAGGAGGATCAGAAGGTCGAAGGAGTAGATGGCAAACCCCTCAGCTCAGGTCTTATTACTCATACTACCTCGACGTTAACAATGACAGTTTTGCGACATACCGAGAGTATCCGATTTGACCTAATAAGGGCTGCTCATTTCCCTATAATCCTTGGAGTCTCTTGGTTACGCAAACACAATCCTACCATAGATTGGAAAAAGAACCAATTGTCTTTCACTTCTGACTATTGTTGTAAGACATGTCAAACCGAAGTTCATTACACCACAGTCACAGCATGGGAGGAAACTTCCCAGACATCCAAGACCCTAGGAATCCACAACATTCCCACTGAATTGTGTGAGTACAAGGAGGTCTTCCAAGAACAAGATCCTCAGGAGCGTCCTCCTCACTGAGCCGAAGATTGTGCCATTGATCTGGTGTCCAATGCTCTTGTTCCATTTGGGTGGATGTTTTCCCTTTCTCTCAAAGAAAAGGAGGTGCTCAGGAAGTATCTGGATACCAATCTCCACAATGGACTGATACAACCATAAAGATCCCCAGTCGAGGCCTCTCTGTTTTTTGTTCCAAAGAAAGACACTACAGAGTTGAGTCCCTGCATAGATTATCGGGGACTCAACTGAATCACAGTCCGAGACATATACCCTATGCCTCTCATAAAAGACGTTTTGGAAGCTGTGCAGGGAGCAGTTGTGTTCTCCAAGCTTGACCTACGACTGGCTTACCATCTGTTACGTATGCATTCCGAGGATGAATGGAAAACCGCATTCGGCCTTGCAAACGCTACCATCAATATTCCAGAGATTCATGGACCGTCTATTTTTGGATCTTCTGTTCCAGTGCATGATAGTGTATCTTGACGATATATTGGTGTATTCTGCTTCCCGAAGTCTTCATAAGGTGCACATCCAACAAGTTCTACACCGCCTGGTTAATCCCGACAAATGTGTCTTCCAAGTCTCCACTGTACCCTATCTGGGATACATTCTGTCCGAAGCGGGAAATGAAATGGACAAAAGAAAGACAGAAGTCATTCTACAATGGCCAGTACCAACGTCAGTTAAGGACGTTCAAAGGTTCTTAGGTCTGGCTAACTTTTATCGTAAATTCATTCCCAGTTTCAATGAGAATGTACTACCTATTACCAGACTGTTGAAGAAGTCTACCACCCAATTTCTTTGGTCTAATGAAGCTAACAAGGCATTCTACCTGTTGAAGAAAGCCTTTTGCACAGCTCCGATACTTCACCAACCTGACCAAGGACTACCATTTATCGTAGAAGCTGATGCATCGGCAGTGGCTGTGGGTGCAGCATTGCTACAGGAACAGGGGGTAGCGAGCATCCAATAGCTTATGTTTCCAAAACTCTTTCTCCTAGTCAGACAAACTATTCTGTGATAGAAAAAGAACTGTTGGCCACTTCACAAGCCACTTTGGACATTTACATCTCTGTGACCTTATCCAGAGAGAGTTTTTTTTAAGCTTTGCGCCTTTTCCCTCTCTATTGGCTTTCTCGGAAGGGGGTCCTCTGCATTCCTTTTCCAGTGAGGGGTCAGAGTGGCTTCCCCCGAGGAAGGCCGTATCTCTACACAAAAAGGCAACCAAAAGGTCAGAAGAAGAAAGGCCGGAAGCAGGAATCAACGCCCGAAGATTCAGGTGAGGAGGAGGAGGGTTTCCGAGATATTAGAAGTTCGACAGTCGATGATTGACAGTTCAGGCCAATCAGTCAGGCTTTGTGAGGGGCAGGCAAACAAGTGACAACATTAGACGCATAGCCCACCTAATCGAAAAAGCCCAGAAGAAGGCCATCCCCGCTCTCCTATTAACCATAGATGCTGAAAAAGCCTTCGACAGAGTGGAGTGGGGATTCCTCTCCGCAACCATGAGGAAGATGGGATTCGGCCCAAGTTTTTTACAAAGAGTCGAGGCCAACTATCAGCAGCCACTACTGCATCTGGCGATAAATAGTCAAATCTCAGAACCGATCCTAGTAGAAAGGGGGACGAAACAAGGATGCCCCTTGTCACCCATTCTCTACGCCCTACACCTAGAACCCTTCCTGGTGGCAATCAGGGCAAACGAGGAGATAGCTGCGATGCCATTCTGGGGGGAACCACACACAATAGCAGCCTCTGCAGATGACATGTTCCTTGCCCTAACTCAGCCAGACACATGTCTGAGAGTGGCCCAGAAAGAGCTTGATCGATTTGGGGAGGTGGCGGGCCTAAAGGTTAACATGACCAAATCAGAAATCCTCAAACTCACACTAACCCAGCAGGAGATGCAAACCCTTAAACGCAACTTCCAATTTAGATGGGCAGAGAATTCCATGAAGTACCTGGGGGTCACGCTGACCAGCACAGTGCAAGGGCTGTACCAAGCAAACTTACCACCCCTGCTAGAAAGGCTAAAAAAAAGCTAATAGTGTAACGCTCACCTGATTCCCACGGAGGCGCTGGTCTAGGCAGGAAGGTGTCTGTGACTCGAAAGGTGATGTGCAGGACTCGGTTGGCTTCTGGGGCTGAGCCTCTTCGCACTGTGTGTCGAACTCGAAGGGTGAGATTTGTGCAGGTGAGAGAATATGGGGGTTAATGATCTGGGCAGTTGAGTGTCTCTCTCTCTCTCTCTCTCTCTTCCCAGCTTCCCCGTAGAATCCCCCAGGTCAACGTGCTCAACTTAGATAGGTGAATGCTGGGCTCTCCATCTGCGTCTGGTGCAGGGTGCCGTTGCCAGTTCCTTCACTGGGTAAAACGTAGGCCTCTTGACATCAGAGGATCACTACCGCCGTTAACTGCACAAGCGGTGAGTTTCCGGACACCTTTTCGTCCTTAAAGTCTTAAGGTGCGAGGGCACGTTTATGTAGATCAGGGCTTGGTATAATGCTTTCTCCTATTTGTTTTGCAGGGCTCTGGAGATAGAAGATGGTGTGAAGGGAGCCGAAGCTGGAGCCAGAGCCTTGGAATGAAGCGCTTGGAAATGCGTGAGTAAATGCAAGCGCTCTAACTGTCTCTTTTCTCTTGCAGCTGCGGGTTCGTGCTGAAGAGATGCTGGAAAACGCCGGAGTATTTGCAGGCGTCCTATTATGGCGAGCGCGATGGGCGTAAGTAAATACCTGTCTAATGTCTCTCCTTTTGTCTTTCAGATGCCGGGTTGCAGCGTTGGAGACATCTGGAATTCACAGAGTGCCGGTAAGAAATAACTATGCTTTTGTTTTCACAGGCGGAGATGCAGCATGATGAAATGGTCGCTGCCGATGGGTCAGGTGAGTAATGCGCTTCATATGAAGGTTGCCGTGCTAACCTGTAGTTTCTTATTTTGCAGGTGCTGCTGAAGACTGGATGCGGGGATGGTAAGTATTGTTCTTGCAGGTTCTGCTGAAGACTGGATGCAGGAATGGTAAGTATTGTTCTTGCAGGTTCGGGACCGGATAGAAGAAAAGCTGGAACAGACTCAGTGAGCGTTCTGCTGCAGATGCAGAATAACGCGAAGCACGTTTCATCAATCGGGTGTGGTTTAAATAGCCTTGGAGTGCTGAGGCGTCTTCCTCCACGGCCCCGCCTAGGTAAGAAAAGAGTTCCTGTTCCAGAAGAGTTCCAGTGTTGTATCCAGGGAGTGGAGCTTGCCCCACCCAGGTAAGAAAGTAGTTCCGGCTTACTGAGGATTCCTATGCAGCTGGTAAGTAAGCAGCATGGTCTGCTGCAGGTAAGTCCACCCAAGCATCTTCATATATATTATGAGCCCGGCGCTTCCAGTGCTGGGACCGATGGCATTCATGAGCCTGGCGCCACCGGCGCCAGGACAAGGTCCAAAAGGTCCCAGTGGGGACCGGCTGGTGCCTAGGATTAAGGTTAGGGGCCTGCTTCCAAGGACGTTGGGCTGGTCCTGGCTCCTTGGAAGCAGTGATCATGACAGTACCCCCCCTCAAGGCCCCTCCCAAGCGTGTCTTCTCCGGGGGTTTTGGTTTGTCGGGGTGATTCAGATGGAATTTCTTGACCAGACGAGGTGCATGGACATATTCTGAGGGTTCCCAAGACCTTTCCTGGGGGCCGTATCCTTTCCAATCAACCAGATAATATAATTTAGATTTGGAGATTTTGGAGTCTAGGATGTTCTTTACTTCGAATTCGAGTTCTCCATCTACTAAAACAGGTTCTGGGAGTTCGGTCAATCGGGTTTCTGGTTGTACTGGTTTTAGTAAGGAGACATGGAATACTGGATGTATTTTTTTCATATGCAAAGGTAATTCCAATTTGACAGCTACCGGATTAATTATAGCAGGGATGAGATAGGGTCCAAGGTATCTCGGAATGAAGGTGCGGGGTCCTTTTAGAGGCAGGTGCTTAGTGGATAACCAGACCTGATCTCCTACTGCGTAGTGAGGGGCCTCTTTACGGTGTTGATCTGCTTCTTTCTTGAATTGAGCTTTAGCTCTTTGCAGATGGGCAGTGGCTTCCTTAAAAGCACGAGTGATCTCCGAGTGCAAGTGATCCACAGCAGGTGCTTCGAATTCTTGGGGAGGATCCAGGTTCGAGGTTCTAGGATGGTGTCCATATAATAGGAAGAAGGGAGTCTTCCCGGTTCCAGAATGAGTCGAATTGTTATAAGCGTACTCCGCGATCCAAAGAATGACCTTCCAAGGGTTTTCAGTTTGTTGGAGCATGCAACGTAGATATTGCTCTAGAGTTTGATTTGTCCTCTCGGTTTGTCCGTCAGTTTGGGGATGGTGACTGGTTGAAAGTCTCACATCAATTTGGGCTAAACGACAGCAACTTTGCTAAAAGTGGGAGATGAATTGACTTCCCCTATCGGAGACCAAAACCGAGGGAAAACCGTGTAGCCGAACGATGTTTTCTAAGAATTCTCGGGCCAATACTGAAGCTGTAGGTAGGCCTTTCAGGGGAATCAAGTGAGCCATCTTGGAGAATAGATCCACGACTACTAAAATGGTATTATACCCTGAGCATGGAGGTAAGTCCGTGATGAAAGCCATGGACAGGGTATGCCAGGGACATGGAGGGATGTCTAGTGGATGTAAGAGGCCGGCTGGTTTCTCCTTCTGACTTTTATTTTGGGCACATACACCGCAGGAGATTACGAAGTCTCTAATATCCTTCTTCCATGATGGCCACCAGAAATGTCTTTTGACCTTTTCCATGGTTTTGGTAATGCCAGGGTGACCCTCCATTAGTGAGTCGTGATAACAGGAGATCACTTGTTCTTGTATTTTCTCACTGGGCAAGTACAATCGTCCTCGGAAATATGGAAGGTCTTGATCCACAGAGAATTCTTTTCCCTTTAATTGCCAGTCCTGTAATTCGGCCGGAGTTAGGATTGATTTGACTGTAGTCTTGATGTCTTCGAAGGATTGAGCGCTGACCAAGCCCAAAATCCTTTGTTCTGGGATTATGGGTATTGGTTCTGGATTGGTCAAGTGTTCATCTATTCCCATCCGGGAGAGGGCATCTGCTTTTCCGTTTTTACTGCCTGGTCGATAAGTAATTATAAAGTCAAACTCAGCCAAAAACAGAGCCCAGTGAAGTTGCCTGGAAGACTGAGCTTTGGCCATCTTTAGATATTGTAAGTTGCGGTGATCTGTCATTACGGTGACTGTGTGTCTGGCTCCCAAAAGATAATGCCGCCAGGCTTTAAAGGCCGATCTGATAGCTAAAAGTTCCTTGTCTGTAATTGAATAGTTGATCTCGGGAGCCGAGAATTTGCGAGACCAAAAGGCTACAGGATGTAATTGGTGTGTAACCGGATCTCTTTGTGATAAAACTGCCCCCATAGCTAGACTAGAAGCATCCGTTTCCACGATGTAGGGGAGTTCTGGGCGAGGATGTTTTAGAACAGGTGCAGAAATGAATTTAGCTTTTAAGTCCTGAAAGGCTTGTTCTGCCTCGGTAGACCACTCAAAACGTTCGTTCTTCTTTAACAGAGCAGTGATGGGTTGGACAATTCGAGAGAATTCAGGAATGAATCTACGGTAAAAGTTAGCGCAGCCTAACATGCTTTGAACTCCTTTTACAGAGGTTGGTCAAGGCCACTTGATGATCGCATCGACTTTTTTTGAATCCATATGGACTCCGGTAGGTGACAATATGAATCCCAGAACTCAACTTCAGTTACGCTGAAAACGCATTTTTCAAGCTTAGCAAAAAGGTTATGTTGACGTAATCTCTCGAGGACTTCTTTAACGTGTTTCTGATGTTCCTCTTCAGATGATGAATAGACGAGGATGTCATCAATGTAGACAACAACACACACATCGATGAGTTCTCTAAGGACATCGTTCATAAAATACTGGAAGGCGGCAGGAGCGTTACAAAGTCCAAAGGGCATAACTTGATACTCAAACAGCCCATACTTGGTGCGGAAGGCCGTCTTCCATTCATCGCCCTCCTTTATTCGTACCAAATGGTAGGCTCCTCTGAGATCCAACTTTGTATATATACATGCGTCTTTGACTTGGTCCAGGAGTTCACGGATCAAAGGTAACGGGTATCTGTTTTTAACGGTGAACTGATTCAGGGCGCGGTAATCTATACAAGTCCTAAGGTCTCCTTCCTTTTTCGGAACGAAGAACAAAGCCGAGGAAGCTGGAGATTTTGAAGGACAAATAAACCCGTTAGCTAGGTATTGGTCCAGATATTGTCTGAGGTGAAGATTCTCTGGCTCGGTGAGGGCATAAATCCTACTGCAAGGAGGAGTTGTTCCGGGTATCAGATCTATTTGACAGTCGTAAGACCTATGAGGAGGCAGGGTGTTAGCTTGGTCCTTCCGAAAGACGTCTTGGAATTCCTGGTATTCGGGAGGTAATTTGGGAACCTCAGAAGAGATTGCCGCCAATGAGACATCAGGCCGAGAATAACAAGTGGTCAAACATTCTGGAAACTGAACCGTCTTTGCTCGCCAATCGATCCGAGGATTGTGCTTCTCTAACCAAGGAATTCCCAGAATGATCTGGAACTGAGCGGCCTTGATCACATCGAACACGATTTTCTCCCGGTGTCCCTCTTGGCTCACTAACGTCACTTCTTGGGTGGCGTGCGTTACTGGTCCGGAGGCTATCTCCGTGCCATCCACTGTAGTAATGACGTCTTTTACTGCCTTAGGGACAAGAGGTAGATTCATCCTTGATGCCATTTCACGATCCACATAATTACTGATTGCTCCGCTGTCGATGTAAGCTTCAATTGCATGCAAACGATCCGGACGTTCAGGGCTAATGAGGACCATAGGCACCACGAAATGCGAGGTCACGGGACAGATTTTAACGCTCGGCAAGAGGACCTCTACACTTGTCGGGCTAGGTCGTTTCCCTGTTCAGAATTTGTGGCACTGGTATCTGCGGCTCCTACAGCCTTCTTAGCTGGTTTCACTGGACAGTCTCGAAGAAAGTGCCCCGAGTTTCCGCAATAGAGGCATAATTGCAGCTGTCTTCTTCTTTCCCGCTCTTTTTGGGTTAAAGGTCCTTTCATGCCCCCTATTTGCATGGGTTCCACGGTGTCAGCTCCCCTAGTAGAGGTCTGTGGTTTAGAAAACACTCGGGTGTCAAATTTGGAACGATCAGCCTTCCTGTTCTGTAATCTGTGGTCTAATTGGACAACTAAGTCAATATAGTCTGAGCATTCTTGTGGAGGATTCACAACTTGAGCTAACACATCCTTGAGCTCTCCACGCAGGCCTCTGTAGAAAAGCATTATTCTTTTATCCTCAGGCCATTGGGTTTCCACTATAAGTCTGTTGAATGAAGCAATATAAGTCAAGAGTTCTTGATTACCCTGCCGTAATGAAAGGAGTTCATTGTCCAAGGCCTGCCCTTGTGCATGTCTTGCGAACAGTTTCTCCATGCTGGACTGGAAGGCCTGGAAATCATGAAGAACCGGATCATCCTGAGTGACTAAAGGGATCGACCAATCTGCGGCACTGCCACTGAGATAAGAAAGCACGAAAGCCACCTTGGTCTGATCTGTTGGGAAGGCAGCTGGTCGACATAAAAAGTGTAGGCGGCACTGGTTAATAAACACTGCAAATTTCTTTGGGTCACCAGAAAAGCGTTCGGGCGGAGCCAAGGGCACATTACCGGGTAGATTGATTTGCACAGGATTTGAGGATGCTGAAGGATAACTTCCTCCTGGAGCGGGCAAAGGTGTCTGTCCTGCCTGCGTTTGTAGCAATTGCCTAGCGAGATCCTCTGTTCGCTCCTTGGATATTATCAGCTCTCTTCGTAGAGAGTTTGTTTCCTGACGAGCTGCATGTACTTCTGCTCTTAGTTCCCCAAGCAATTGGGCCAATTGATCAGTGTCCGAGGTTTCCATTGCGCCTGGGTAGGAGTTTTGCGGTGGGCTTCGCGTTCTGTAACGCTCACCTGATTCCCACGGAGGCGCTGGTCTAGGCAGGAAGGTGTCTGTGACTCAAAAGGTGATGTGCAGGACTCGGTTGGCTTCTGGGGCTGAGCCTCTTCGCACTGTGTGTCGAACTCGAAGGGTGAGATTTCTGCAGGTGAGAGAATATGGGGTTAATGATCTGGGCAGTTGAGTGTCTCTCTCTCTCTCTTTCTCTCTCTTCCCAGCTTCCCCGTAGAATCCCCCAGGTCAACGTGCTCACCTTAGATAGGTGAATGCTGGGCTCTCCATCTGCGTCTGGTGCAGGGTGCCGTTGCCAGTTCCTTTACTGGGTAAAACGTAGGCCTCTTGACATCAGAGGATCACTACCGCCGTTAACTGCACGAGCGGTGAGTTTCCGGACACCTTTTAGTCCTTAAAGTCTTTAGGTGCGAGGGCACGTTTATGTAGATCAGGGCTTGGTATAATGCTTTCTCCTATTTGTTTTGCAGGGCTCTGGAGATAGAAGATGGTGTGAAGGGAGCCGAAGCTGGAGCCAGAGCCTTGGAATGAAGCGCTTGGAAATGCGTGAGTAAATGCAAGCGCTCTAACTGTCTCTTTTCTCTTGCAGCTGCGGGTTCGTGCTGAAGAGATGCTGGAAAACGCCGGAGTATTTGCAGGCGTCCTATTATGGCGAGCGCGATGGGCGTAAGTAAATACCTGTCTAATGTCTCTCCTTTTGTCTTTCAGATGCCGGGTTGCAGCGTTGGAGACATCCGGAATTCACAGAGTGCCGGTAAGAAATAACTATGCTTTTGTTTTCACAGGCGGAGATGCAGCGTGATGAAATGGTCGCTGCCGATGGGTCAGGTGAGTAATGCGCTTCGTATGAAGGTTGCCGTGCTAACCTGTAGTTTCTTATTTTGCAGGTGCTGCTGAAGACTGGATGCGGGGATGGTAAGTATTGTTCTTGCAGGTTCTGCTGAAGACTGGATGCAGGAATGGTAAGTATTGTTCTTGCAGGTTCGGGACCGGATAGAAGAAAAGCTGGAACAGACTCGGTGAGCGTTCTGCTGCAGATGCAGAATAACGTGAAGCACGTTTCATCAATCGGGTATGGTTTAAATAGCCTTGGAGTGCTGAGGCGTCTTCCTCCACGGCCCGCCTAGGTAAGAAAAGAGTTCCTGTTCCAGAAGAGTTCCAGTGTTGTATCCAGGGAGTGGAGCTTGCCCCACCCAGGTAAGAAAGTAGATCCGGCTTACTGAGGATTCCTATGCAGCTGGTAAGTAAGCAGCATGGTCTGCTGCAGGTAAGTCCACCCAAGCATCTTCATATATATTATGAGCCCGGCGCTTCCAGTGCCGGGACCGATGGCATTGATGAGCCTGGCGCCACCGGCGCCAGGACAAGGTCCAAAAGGTCCCAGTGGGGACCGGCTGGTGCCTAGGATTAAGGTTAGGGGCCTGCTTCCAAGGACGTTGGGCTGGTCCTGGCTCCTTGGAAGCAGTGATAATGACAAATAGACTGGGGGTCCACTGGCCATATCATGGCTGGATCACATCAGCGTCTTGAAAATGACGGTCCTGCCGTGGCTCCTCTATCACTTCACCTCCCTCCCAATACAGGTGCCACCCTGGATTATTCAAAACCCTCCATAAAGCAACGGACAACTTCCTATGCAACCATAAACCACCGAGAGTGGCGGCGAGGGTGATGAGAACTCCAGTGGGGAGTGGGGGAATGTGAGTGCCGGACTCTAAAGCGTAATACATTGCCACCCAAATAAGGGTCATCACAGACTGGCAAAGGGATGACAAGGGCAAGATATGGAGACCGGTGGATAGGGCAGTGATGGGATCGGAGTTGGAGGAAGCGCTGAGGAAACCCAAGGTGGACAGACCACCACAAATGAACGGTGGGCAGAGCCTGGGACCTAGCAGCGAACAAAGCCGGTACCATGTTGTTCCCTTCCCCCTATACGCTCTCTTCAGGAACCCCCCGTTCACCCCAGGCCTCGTCTCAACCGCGTTCCAGGACTGGTAACGGGGAGGCTGCCACAGAGTGAAAGACATGTTCGTGGGTTGCCAGATCAAAACTTATGACAAGTGCAAAGCAGATTTCGAACTGGGGGAAAACCAACGATATACCTATGTTCAACTGAGACACTGGCTGTCCCACTCCTGTAAAAGCAAGAAAATATCAAGGCTGAGTACCACAAAAGGAAATACACCAAACACGGGCTATAAAGATTCACATATCTTTAATACTGCACAGTTACAAAGATACACAGATCTGATACAGATAGCTATCTGGCTCTCGACACCCCACAATGAGTACCACCCCGTCAGAGTGAGGAGGGAGAGGTACTGGCATCTGAACATCTACATTTTTATACATTTCCTACTATATTGTCCAGCTCCCCTACAGGTTAATAATCTGCAGTCGAGAGTTTGTGCCGAGTTCACACATAGCTCATACAATAATATGCACATGGATTACATAGGTTTGTGTTTCCAACTAGTTACAATGGCAAAGTGTATTCCAGGATTTAGCAGTGAGCATTAGTACATATCCCTTCACAATGTAGTTCTGCCAGTGTCCACGCTCGACATTTACATAACATTGTCCTCGATGTGTATTCGTGGATTAGGTTTGTTAATACAGACAATCCTAGGACAACAAGTCAAACTTGGTGCAAGGTCACATTACCTAGCCTAGACAGTCGGCCCTCGGACAGTCTAACCATTAACAAGGCTCAAAGTTCGGGAAGGCTCGGTTGCAAGTTAAAACACAGTCCACCATTTTAGAACAGAGAATTCACATACAAACAGAAATCAAAAAGGTGGACAATTCTAAAATAGCGGCGAAGTCGATCCAAAATCGGAACCTAGCAACGCGGTTTTCTTCGCATAGCGACTAGGCTAAGGCCAATATATATCGGAAGGAGGCACGATATGATTTCCCATTTAACAAACCCTCCTTTTGGCCTAAGCCAAGTGCTAAACTATAACTAGTCACTTTACGAGTAACTCCACGTCTCAATGTCAATACAACCTGAATCACAATCATCAGAGATATCAATCGCCATAAGGTCTGTAACAGAAATTTCTTTCAATACAAATTCATTGGTCATTCTTTCCGGTGCGTGTAACTTTTGTCCTAATGTTCCCATAGTCTGTGCACAACATCCCCCTAACATTGAACATATGGCAGGAAGAAATTGTATACAGCAACAGCAAAACAACAGAACACCCAGAATAACTAGTAAGACTGAAAGTAGCTTCCATCCCCAAGATCATAAGAAGTCCCAAAATCAAGCGCTAAGATCCCAATTTCCCTCGCAAACGTGCACTTCTGAACTAAGGACGTGCAGATTTTGGATAGCCTCAAAGATGTTTGGGGAGGAATCTGGTACGAAAACACAACAAGCGGACCCCACTAATTTGCATACTCCACCACGCTCAGCCAGGATGACGTCTAATGCCATCCGATTCTGTAGTGCCACTAGCCTTATTGCTTTCTGTTCTAGAGTCATGTTATAGAGTTTGTCAGTGGTCCGGTTGATGGTTCTCTTCAGTACTCTCGCTAGTCTCCTAATATCCTTGGAATTTAGTATTTGTCCCCAAAAAGGTACGAAGGATTTCACTACGTCACCCAGAAATTGCAACAAAGTATCGCCATTCTCATCCCGCCTCGGTCGAGCCCTAGAGATTTCTGTGGTACTAGCTATAAATATCCCTGGTAACAGGATCCCTAAATAACAGGTTCCCTGCCAATCCCTGGGTAGCCATGGGAAAGCTTCATTACTGCAAATGAAATAGACAGGATCACCTACATACAAAGGTCTGTCCTCACTAGTCAAGTTTGCAATATTGGTGCAACCCTTGAAATCACCCATTGACTGAGTACCATTCCTCTGTATGCAGAAAGAAACTGAGTCGGGCTGTGGTTAACAGTATAGGAAGGTGGTGTGGCATCCTTATTGTCTATAGGAGCCATCTGGAAGGAGATCAGAGATTGAAAAGGTTGAGACAGTTTATCAGAAGGCCTAATGGAAGCAACATTAAGCTTGCTTCTATTTGCGAAAAGTGAGCATCCCCAGGGCGCTAGAACTCGTCTTTCAAGCTCGTGCAAATTCATTCCATCAAAGTTCCCCGAGATGCTATCATTCCATCGGCCAAAGAATAGTGCCCTTAGAGAAGCATAACATGCAGTAGTTAGAGGCAAAGGATGAATATACCAACCCAACCATTTGTCTCCATGTTGCGGTAAATGAGAGCAGACCCAACAATTAGACCTGTTCAAAATGGCGTGTGTTGCATTCATTATAAGCAGTAATGTGTTATTGTGGTAACTCTGTCTATGTTGAGAGTGTCTAGGAGATAAAGTGTGCAGACGCACGAAAGATGTAGATACAGTAGGTACATTTTCAGTAGGAAAAAACATTTCGAGCGGACGTATTTCTTCCATGTACCAAAATCCTAAAGCAATTACTATTGTGAAACCGGTTAACATGATTACAAGAAAGCAATACGTTTTAAAAGACCATCGGCCCCATTACGACTTAGGCGGAACGAGTTAACGGGCTCCGCTAAAGGAGGCGGACCCGTTAAACCCGTTCCGCCTTATTACAATCTCCCCTCGCGGGACCCGGTAAGTAACGCCTGGTCAAACCAGGCGTCCTTACCGGGTCCCGCGAGGGGAAGAGGGAGGAAACAACGGGCCGCTCGTAATCGGCCCGTTGTTTGCTCCCTCTCCCATTCCCATTGAGCCTTATGGGGGCTCAAATGGGAATGGGGAAGGTCTGGGCCCAGGTTCCTGGAGGGAGGAATTACCGGGCCCTCTGAACTCGGAATGGCCCGGTAATTCCCTATTCAGGGAACCCGGACCCTGACCTGAATTTGGCAGCAGCCATGCCACCAATAGCAGCATGGCTACCGCCACAGTCGTAATGAGGCCCCATGTATTCGATTGTCCATTGGCATTGCTGGCCACACAATTACTTATTTGTTCCCTACGGGTGAAGGCGGTAGCAGGCATTGTTTCTTCAAAACAAAAAGCTCCATAGTTCATTTGCTGGCAATCTCCTGATTGCGCGTTTTCTTAGTCCTTCCCTATCCCTAGCCAACAACTTTCCTTTGTATGCAAAAGGCAGGGCAAAAGACAAGCTCTATGATGGTTATCCTGGTGGCACAGCCGAACCGTGCAGTAAGTCTAGCTCCGTGGACGCAGATTGTACCTTGTGACTCCTGGTACAGTGTGATCTGCAAACAACGTGTCGTTGCTTCCTGATGGAAGTGATGAATTTGCAGCAGAACCAGACGGAGATGCAAAAGGATCTATGGGAGAGTGTGGAGATAAAGCAGCTGTTTCCCCAGGCCCCGCGGGCTCAGTGAGTGTCTTCGAAGCACTCTCCCATACTGCTCAATGCAGAATGATCGTTGGCAGCAGAGCAGGTAGGTTTCTCTGTATCTTCTTTATCGTGTGGCAAAGGGAAGGGTATCCTCTTGACATGCGATGCATGTATCCAGTGCCTCTTGCTTTCACCCGGATCGCCGTCTGTGTGGCCAGGAGAACATGGTGCGGTCCTCTCCACCGTGGTGCGAGACAGGATGCTCGTTCGAATGCTTTGACGAGCACCCACTCCCCAGGTCGGATAGTATGACCTGGCCCCTCGTATTTTGCTGGAAGGGCTTCTCGCACCTGTTGGTAAATCAAATACAGATTTTTAGTTAACCGGTCACAGTAATCAGAAAGAAGTACATGCCCAATGTCCCACAGGGCCCGGGGTTTTGGGAGGTTGCAAATGTTAGCTGGCCTACCCATGACCACTTCACATAGGGAGAGCCCAGTCTTAGTCTGTGGGGTGGTGCGCTTTGACAGTAACACTATCAGTAAGGCGTCCGGCCATTTCAATTTTGTGCCGGCACACGTCTTAGCCAGCTTGTTCTTCAAAATTCCATTGTGTCTCTCTACCAATCCAGCACTCTGAGCATGTCTAGCCGAATGGAACCGTTTATCGATCTGTAATGCCGCGCATATCTGCAGAATTACAGCAGCGATAAAATGTGGACCATTGTCCGACCAGATGACCCTTGGCAAACCAAACCTAGGAAAATATTCCTTAAGCATGGTTTTCACCGTTGTCATTGCTGTGGCATCTTTTACAGGAAAGGTTTCAACCCATTTACTAAAGGTGCAAATAACAACCAAGATGTACTTATAATTATTACACCGCTCCATTTCAATAAAGTCAAAGTGGATCACTTCAAAGGGGACAGAAGGTGGACCAAAACTACCTCTTGGTGTCGATGTGCCCTTCCCCATATTGTGCTGTAGACAGATCATGCAACTCTGGACAAAATGCTTGGCTGTCTTCGAGATATTATCGTTCACCCATTTTCTAACATTTTGCAAACCTGCCTGGCACAGATGTGGGTGGGCCCATGAGCCATTGCGACCATCATAGTAATGTACGCATCTGGCAGCATCCATTTTCCCTCTAACTTATCCACCCAACACCCATCATCATCCAACCTTGCCAAACCCTCAGCCCATTGCTTAGTTTCTTCAAGAGTGGCATCGGCTTGGATATTCTTTACAGATTCAATACCTTCATCTATGATACAAACATTTGTGGCTTCCCTTGTAGTGTACATATCTGTATAGAGATCACTAGCAGTTTGTTTGGCTATCTGGTCAGCAAAAGCATTCCCTTTTCCTACATCATTTATGATTTTCTGATGCGCTGCGCATTTCATGATTGCTAACTGAGTGGGAAGTGCAAGTGCTGAAAGTAACCGCACTATCAAGGAGCCATACTGAATCTTCCTTCCATGTGAGGTCAAGAAACCTTGTTCTGCCCAAAGTCTGCCGAAGTTGTGAACTACCCCAAAAGCATAATGACTATCAGTATGTATGTTTACTCTAAGCCCTTTGGAAAGTTCACAAGCTCGAGTCAATGCAATAATCTCTGCGGCCTGCGCAGAGGTACGCGAAATTCTTTTGGTTTCCACAATCGTGCTTAGTGTGGTGATGGCATAAGCACCCGTGGATGTACCATCCAGAAGTTTGAAGCAAGAGCCATCGCAAAACAGCTCCCCTTATGGGTCGTTCAAAGGTGTATCCTTCAGGTCAATCCTGTCTTTAGTCTCTTGTTCCGTGGTGTAAAGGCAGTCATGTGACATTTCGTCACTGCAAGCAGTACCTTGCGGGAAAGGTATTAGTTCAGCGGGATTCAATACACAACACCTCTTTATTTTTATATGCGGTGCAAACAAGATCAATTCACATCTCGTTAATCGCGCGGAGGTGAGGTTTTGCGGTTGTGTTGTATTTGATAGAACATCTACAGAGTGAGGTACCAACAAGGTTAAAGCATGGCCTAGGACCATACCCTTGCTCTGTTTTACAGACGCAGCAGCAGCGACAGCTCTCAAACATCTTGGCAAAGCGCATGCGACAGGATCAAGGGCGGAAGAAAAGTAACCACACAGCCTATTCATCCCTCCATGTTCCTGCGTTAATACAGCAAAGCACATCAATCACATTCATGCACATACAACTCGAAGGCCTTTTCATAATTTGGTGTGCCCAAAACTGGTGCGGAACACAGTGCAGACTTAAGCAGATCAAACACTTTCTGGTGTTCGAAGTTCCACGGCAATGGCAAAGAAATGCCCTTCTTTGTCAAAGCCAACATTGGTTTAATCACTAGTGAGAAGTTCGGGATCCACTGCCTACAGTGAGAAGCCATTCCTATCAAGGACTTCCTTCTGTGTATTTGGGACACATGCTAGAAATTATTTGAATCCATTCAGGCGTCAACCTTCTTCCCTCCTTTGACAGGAGATAGCCTAAATAGGCTACCTCCTGTCGACAATATTGAAACTTTTTCAGTGAAGCTTTATGTCCATTCTTTTCTAGGTGAATAAGCAACAACACAGTGCCCTCCTTACAGGCAATTTCTGAATAGGCTGCTAAAAGAAGATCATCTACGTATTGAAGCAATGTACAAGTGGTAGGCAACTCGAGTGTATCAAGCTGCTCTTTCAAAGCCCTACTATAAATGCTCAGACTTTCCGTGTATCCTTGTGGCACACGGGTGAATGTAAACGAGCGTCCCCCTAGGGTGAACGCAAACAGGTATCTGCTATCCTTGTGTATAGGAATGCTAAAAAAGGCATTTTTAAGACCTACGACACAAAAATGAGTAGCAGAAGCTGGGATCATAGTTAATATCATCGTTACATCAGGTACAATAGGAAATTGTGGAGCAACAATCTTATTGATAGCGCGTAAATCAATGATAAAATGAAAAGGGATTGCATTATCTCCTTTCTTATACACAGGCAAAATTGGACTATTGCACAAAAACCTGCAAGTTCTTCAATTACCCCATGATGTACAAATCGGAAACTATACACTTCAAAGCTTGCTCATCATCAACCAAAATATTATACTGAGGAACACGTGGCAACTTTGCTCCAGGTCTCAGAATGATTCTAACAGGCTCAATCTGTAGAACACCAACATCATTGTCATCAATAGTCCATAAACACTCCGGAACATCACTAAATGCCGGTGGCAAAGGTCTAGTTAGGAACTGTGAGGCAGAAAGTTGCAGTGGTGAAATCGTCAAACGCACTCCATCCGAAGAACAATGAATTACCGCATTTAATTCCTTCAACAGATTCAACCCTAACAAATTCTCCACAGTTTGTTGTCAAAAGAAACGGACAGTGATCCGTGAATGGACCCAGTGTAATCGGTACCGGCGAAGAAACCAGACTAAGCACTGGTGTACCAGAAAACCCTACAGAAACATTGGTTTGCCCTGACAGTGGAATGTTTGGAACCCGTGAATGGTCAATGGAACACTTCTGCGCTTCTGTATCTATCAAGAATAGATGTTTCCTATTTCCCACTATCATTTCAACGTAGGGACCTTTCTGATTAACAGGAATAGGCGTTGGTTCCAAACCCTGCTTCGGGCAATCCTAGCGAAACAATATATCGTCAAAGGGAAGGTCTTCAGAGAGATATGGAGTAGAAGGATGATCAAAAATGTTTCTATTAGCCACACTCATTGACTGACTGTCTTGTGAAAAGGTTGTGAATTCTGAGAAAACTGACTTCTACCAGGACCCGCTGCCCCAGGGCAGCCTCTGGGTCGTCTACCCATAGTACCAAATGTATTATTCGACCTCTGCTGGAGGATCGGGCATTGTGCTTGCCAATGACCCTCTTGTCTGCAATAAGCACATTGGTTCACGTGTACAGGACCCAACGGTGCAGTACCCTGTGGAACATACTGTCCCCTAAACTGTGTACTACCCCCTCTAGGACCTCTAACAATCTTATTTTTCAGGTCTCCCTTTCTCTTTTCGATCCTCTCTTTTTCATTATTGACTCGGTTTTCATAATACTGAGCCATATGCAATACTTCAGACTGAGACTTAGCTTGCCAAGCGCTTTCAGATGTCATAATTTGCTACTGGATGTCAGGTAAAAATCCACGCACAAATTTGTCTACAAATAGTCGTTTTCCAGATTCTGTGCTCAAATCTTGTACACTGAAGTCTGGAAACACTTGTTCAAACCGATTGAAGAATTCGGTAGCACCCTCAGACTTTTCTTGGACACAAGCAGTAAGTTTGTCCCAGACAATCCTTCTCTCAGGCTTTCAGTTTTGTCACTATTCTATCAGGCAAAGTCAGTATTACCTGTGGCGGTCTTTCGCCAGCTGGTCTATCTCTATCTTGTCTAACCATATTATCCCATGTGTCCCCTAACCCCACTGCATCATCTACTGTCCTAATCTGTTTCCACAAATCAATGGGTAGGAGTACAGGAAATAACAAATCTATATCACTCAAAGTGAATACTGACGACTGCAAGACAGATTATATTTATTTATCGAACCCTGTTGGATTCTTTCTAATATCTGGGATGGATTCTCTAATAGTGTTCAATTCCTGTCTCGAGAACGGGATGTGAACAAACTGTGATACATAATGTGCAGGAATGGCGTAAGTAGCAGTACCAGCTGCGGCATTAGCTGGAACCTCAACCTTTGGGACAAATGTCGGAGGAAACTCTCTCATAGGCAACTGAGAGATAGGAAACTCCAAACGCTTACTGAGCAACAGACCTAAACCGAGCGCTAAAGCAGCTGAAGGAGTGTCAGACGAAAAGGCTCTCTGTAGATATTCAATAATTCTGCGGGACAACAAATCTTTCTTTTTATACATTCACCCTGTAGGTATTCTACCATAACCTGTATCACTTTCCTCTGCATTTCTGGCGTATACTGACTATCCGTGTCATATACTTCTACGGGAGATATCGACATGTCTGAAATCCATCTAATTGCATCTTTTGTGCAAATTCGTGTTTCCTCACTCATCGACTTACAAAGAGGAAGGAACCATTTCTGTACAAAAATAGCGCTCAAACTATCACCATCAGTTTCGTCATTCCATAACCTTTCTAACTCTCTTCTATACTCAAAAACCCTCTCGACGTGCTCATATACTTTCTCTGCAATATCTCTTGAATATGCTAAAACATTAAAATCCCTCAACCCTTGTGGGAGATCTACATCATTCAGTCTGTTCCACATTACAGATAAATGAATTCCCAGTCCTTCGATAAAAACATTTTTCTCAGGAAAACTTCCTAGATTAGAGAGTGTGGCAAAAACATCAGATCGTTCACCCTTCTCCATGCACTGTCTAGCCCAAGCAGTCAGATCACGCTTTCTCTCTTTAGACACAGTATTGCGAGTTACAATCTTTGATTCCGCTCCCTTATCAACTATAAGCGGAACAAAACCACTTGGGAGAGAAAGAGTAGAAGAATCTTGTACAATCGGTAACAAAGGTACTATCACTGGTGCAGAAGACAAATCTACCAGACCCGTAACAATAGGAAAAGGCAGAGGTACAGGTAGAGGAGCAGCAATAGGAGGAGGAACAATAACCGGAGGAAGAGGAGCAATAGGAGGAACGATAGGAGGAGCAGGAATTACTACGGGAGGAGGAACGACAGCAGGAAGATGTAAAGCAACAGGAATAGGAACATACGGAGGTGGCGCAGTGGCATCAGGCCTTCGTTCAATTAGAAGCTTATCAATAAATTCATCAGACACACGAAAACCTTTAGACGGATATATTTTCTGATTGCCAAGTTTAAAAGCCCTATTCATATTTCTAACTGACTCTGATTGTTTGTTTTGATCATAAAATAACGCTTTCTCTGCGTTGGACATATGTCGGCGCACATGTTTCTCTCTACCTTTAAGTTGCTGCATAGCTTCTTTCTTCTAATTTTGTAATACATCAAATGCTGCAGGTCTTGCTTTTTTCTTCAACAATATAGACTCTAAATATTCTATACGAGGAATTTCAAAGCTACCATTGATTGGCCACTTAAGTTCGGAAGCATGTCTAGTTTGTCTGTGCCAAATATCATTAAACACTATACTACCAATGTCGTGCTTACAGTACATAGTACACGCCGGCAACCCCTCCTGTGGCGCCGGACAGCCAAATTCCAAAGATTGTCTGTCTCTGCAGAATAATGCCCTGAAACAGGCAGACAATTTCTCATGCATATCAGATTCCTTGTGTTACCTGGTCAATAATTGTGCTCGCAAGTGCAATACGCCAAATCAAATTATCAGGATATTTAAGAATCTGGTCAGGACTCACCTGATCAAAGAACTAAAGGAGGTCCAATGGGATTACTAACGACAACAAAGGACCCGTGTATTTGGTGATTTCGGCAAAACTGCCCGCCTCGATATATGGACCCTCGTCAAGATGCCGTCTCGGACCATGGGCTCACCGTCCAGGGATCGGGTCATGCAGTACTGTTGAGGTATCACGTCTCATCCAAGAAGGGGCCCCCTTTCTCACAGTCCGATCCAGGTCCGATAGCCGCATCAACACTTCAACGAGATGGCATCAATCTTGAGGGTCCCCATTCGGGCACCATCTGTGAAAGCAAGGAATATCGAGGATGAGTACCACAAAAGGAAATACACCAAACACAGGCTATAAAGATTCACAGATCTGATACAGATAGCTATCTGACTCTCAACACCCTGCAATGTGTACCAGCCCGTCAGAGTGAGGAGGGAGAGGTACTGGACATCTAAACATCTACATTTTTATACATTTCCTACAATATTGTCCAGCCCCCCTGCAGGTTAATAATCTGCGGTCTAGACTTTGTGCCGAGTTCACACATAGCTCATACAATAATATGCACATGGATTACATAGGTTTGTGTTTCCAACTAGTTACAATGGCGAAGTGTATTCCTGGATTTAGCAGTGAGCCTTAGTACATATCCCTTCACAATGTAGTTCTGCCAGTGTCCACACTCGACGTTTACATAACATTGTCCTCGATGTGTATTCGTGGATTAGGTTTGTTAATACAGATGATCCTAGGACAACAAGTCAAACATGGTGCAAGATCACATTACCTAGCCTAGACAGTCAGCCCTTGGACAGTCTAACCATTAACAAGGCTCAAAGTTCAAGAAGGCTCGGTTGCAAGTTAAAACACAGTCCACCATTTTAGAACAGAGAATTCACATACAAACAGAAATCAAAATGGCGGACGATTCTAAAATGGGGGCGAAGTCGATCCAAAATCGGAATCTTGCAATGTGGTTTTCTTCGCAGAGCAACTAGGCTTAGGCCAATATATATCGGAAGGAGGCACGATATGATTTCCCGTTTAACACCCCGAAATGAGAGCCGCAGCAACTCGTGAGCTCACTCCATTTGAGAAATATCTGAACACGAACACCGGGGGACAAGAAAGTGGTCGCAAACATATATAGGCTCATAAAAGAAGGGGAGCCAAGACCACCATGTCATATAAAGCAAAGTGGGACGCCGACACAAATACCACAATAGACTCAGCTGTATAGGCGAAACTTTGGAACCAAATATCAAAACTCACAAGATCAATCCAAATCCGGGAAATATGGATGAAACTTTTAACACAATGACACCTCACCCTGGTGAGACTCCACAAGATCTACCTAAGGGTATCCAGGAATGCTGAAGGAAATGTGGTCAGACGGGCATATGGAGCCACATATGGTGGTCATGCCCGAAAGTAGCGCAATACTGGCAAATGATCCATCTAGCCATCTAACAAGTTTTGGGACTAAAAATTGAGGGGAACTGGGGCATAGACATGATAGGCTTGAATGGGGCACTAGAGGAAATCAATAATAAACCCCATCGGAAGCTCGAAATCAGCATGATGATGGTGGCGGCCCTAGTCCTTGCGCGCAAATGGAAATAAGCGCGCCCGCCCGTAGAACACGAATGGATCGCAAAAATGTGGTTGCTCCTAGCGATGGAATGGCTGACCTACTCACTACAAGGAGACCACTTAAAGTTTAACACGGAATGGTCAGCCATTTTGAAATACCATAAGAAGGGCACTCGACGAACTCCTGGGGATAATCACCAATCAGGAGGACGAAGACATATAGCAAACGCTGGTGCCTGAGCCCGTTGCACAGGACAGAACGGCGGCACGAAGAGGGCAAGAACCCAACTAACTGCTACGAAACCTTAGGACCTGCTCCGGACCAGAGGGGGGTGGGAGGGTGAGAGGGAGGAAAGGGAGGAAGTCCTTATTTGATTTGTCTGTTGTTTTTCACTTCACTTTGTTTTCACTTAGTTTCTGTTTCATTCTGTAACGTTCACTTATAAAACGTCAATAAAAGAATGCACACCTTCCTCCGGCCATGGGCAGCCTAATTAAAATATCAAAGGCTCCATGTTTTCTGCTTTCTTATTGTCTAGTTCCGCTGGTGGCAGTGCATACTAATGAGAGATAATTAAGGCAAGTCTGCTGAAAGGGCTTGGTCGCTGAACAGACTACAGGAAGCCGGGGATAACACCGTCTTGGTATGCAATGTGTCAACTTGAAGCTAGTTCCCAACCCTCTGTATGAAAGGTTGTGAATGGCATGCCTGGGTCCATTAGTTACCATAGGTACCCCTGGGAGTGGACTCTTTTCAGAAGGGAGAAGTATGTGATTTGAGGGAGACAGGAAGTCTGCTCTCGTCACAAACCACAAGGGAGACCTGCATTTTAATCAAGAGTCACAGAGGCCTCAGTTAACTACAGAGATACTTTAGTCTACAACAGACAGGAAGATGGGTGGGACTTAGGTATATGTTGTTGCCTCGGAACTTGAGAGCTGTGGGATGAAACAATAGCTATCTTCTACCACATCTTAATACAAGAGTTGCCAGAACCTGCGCAGAGACAAATGAAGAAATTAGTGGGAATGGAGGCAAAAACGTGGTCAGAAATACAACTAACAATAGTACACCATAGTAGATTATGGGCGGAAAAGATGAAACAGAAGGCGGAGGATAGAAAAGCGAACAAAGCTAAACTAGTGCAGAGGAAGTTGTCAAAATATACCTTAGAGCAGTGGTCTTCAAACTTTTTTGGCCTGGGCCCCCCTGATAAAATTTTGGGCAGGCCAGGCCCCCCTGATCAAAATTTGGGCAGGCTGCCCCCCCAAAAGTGCCAGATGGACAGTATGTAGAAATGGCTATGAACGTTTGCATGCCGTCAGTGCACCCTTCTCCCAGTACCGACCCTGGGCTCTCCCCGCCCTGCTCCCACCACTATCCCAGTGCTCCCGCCCATCCTGCTCCCACCACAGTCCCATAACACAAGCATACACGCATCCATACACATATTTAAATAAAGAAAAATCACCATAATCGTACCTTCTGCAGGGGCCTGCGCGTGGTTGCTAAAATGCCCCGCTCCAGGTTGCTGTGCCCGTATGTGCGAGGAGGTGCAGGCGCACCCCCTTGTACATACATACATGCAGTGCCCCAGCCAGCATTTCCAATGAGCTATGCAAGGCTGGCAAAGCAAAACGCCCCCAGGCTTGCATGGCTCAGTGTTCATGTGTGGCTGGGGAACTGAACTATCAAAGGCAAACAGTGTTTCCCTTTGAAAGTTCAGCCAGCTCAGGAGCACTCCCTCAGCTGGAAAAAGCAGCTGAGGGAGTGCTCAGTGTTTCACTGGGCTGGCTCCTCGGCTCCTCCATAATGGGTGAGGGGACCCGTGGGTGGACGTCCCCTCACCCATTATGGATGAGCCGCCAGGCTTGGACTGGCCTATAGGCCAATACGGCGATGACCGTACCAAAAATGCAAAATGCTTGTGTAGGCCAGTCAAAATGGGCCACTTTTTTGGACAATGTGGGCCACTTTGAGGAGTTACTTCACTATGCAGCTAGTAGTTTTGACCATTGTTGCTGAATAAATATTCTTTACATATCACAATTTGTTTACATTTGAACAAAAAACACCCTCTTGGGTACTAATCAAACAGTCTGTGACTAAAGAACTGAATACCCATTTCCAACTGCTGGCCACTTTTTCATTGGTGCCTTAGGCCGTTTTATGTTACAGTCTGACCATGTTAGCTGCCCCTGCTCATTTCCTCCAATCTAAAAAAAATATATATATATATTTTTTTTGTACTTTTTTTTTTTTTACATTTCATGCTGGGCTCATGCGCCCCGCCCTGGGATGCGGTCGCGCCCCCCTGGGATGCAGCCGCGCCCCACAGTTTGAAGACCTCTGCCTTAGAGGGAGCAGTAATAACCAGCCCTGCACCACCAACTCAGATAGCGGTGTCCCAACCCGAACCACAACTCCAACAACACCTGCCACAATACAGCCCAGCAGTACAAACCACCAATGGGGGTGGGGGATACATGAGTATGGGCGGATACCAGCAAACTTTATGAGGAAGGGCTGGGTATACAAGGGGGCAGGGCTTTGGCCCACAAGCATAGCATCCCGGAGGGGGATTCCGGCCCTATCCAAAACAGGGATTGCAAGGCCAAGTGGAGGGAGCAGGAGGATTAACATGGCAGGCGCGAGAACCGCCCCAATGTTGGACGTACGGTCTAGTGGGTCACAATTCCCGCACGTGCAGATACAGAGCAGCACAACAAGGGTGGGTGAGCAAGGGCAACAAAGCTACCAACAGGGCCAGAAGGGGTATTCTTCAAAGGCAGGACAACCACCCACGGTGCAACAGCAAGTCATACCCCAGCCACTCGCGCAACACCAAACAATATCAGGGACATTACAACCACAACAACAGCAAGCACAACAGCAGCAACAACAACAGAGCGCACAGACGGCACAACAACTGACATAATTGCAAGATGACTTACCACAGCCAATGGGCACAGCGGCGGTAGTGCCAGTAACTAGAATTGGAGGGGTGACAATAATGGGACACAACCCTTACACAGGCAACAGACAATCCCTGTACCCACAATAGGACAGCCCACAGACTACCTTGTTGTGTCCCATCCTATCGGTAACACCTAACCCTGCGTAGGACCCTCATATAAAGGTGGCGATAGGTGACAAGACTTTTTCTTTTCTGGTTGATACGGGGGCCACCAGGTCATGCGTATGGGAATGGAAATGCACTCTGTCAGGCGATGCCATGAACACTCAAGGATTTTCTGGGGCTTGAGAAGTGGTTCCATTCACTGATAACATCTCCTTAGCAATTGGGGATCATGACCTATCACTACCCGACTATACTCTAAGTATGCGCCTGTAAATATCTTGGGGCGTGACATAATGAGTAGATTGAACATGACCATCTCCTTCACAGACAAAGGTATAGTATGCTCCACACCAGGCATACACATGCTCACGGCAAGGCAAATACTTCAGGCATATTGTGGAAAAAGTGTGCAGAGGGGGTACATGACCATCTCCTTCACAGACAAAGGTATAGTATGTTCCACACCAGGCATACACATGCTCACGGCAAGGCAAATACTTCAGGCATATTGTGGCAAAAGTGTGCTGAGGGGGTAGCCTGTAATCCCCAAAGTATTTTAGTATGGGACAGACATGGCATTGGCATGCCTACCAGGGATAGCAGGGAAAGTGTGGAGAAGACCAGGTGAGTACCTTTTTAGGCCAGAAACGCCCACAGATGAGAAGGAAGGAATGTTTGTGTCAATAGACATAGAAGGAATAGTGGCACAAGAAGATTGGATTGCAGTACACGCCTTAGAAAATGAAGGAAAGGCATAGACGGCAATGATAGCACTAGCAGAAGGGTGTAGATTGATGCAGGCATCTGATGATGAACTCTTCTCACAAGAAAAGGGAACAAGTGAGATGATGTTGGGAATGAGTGTGTACCTTTGGCTACGTTTAACGTATAGAGAGGTGGCCCAGAAAACAGCAATGGCATTAGAAGCACCCCTCCCAGCACCGCCCTCCTTCTGTAAGGAAGACTTAGCAAAGGTACCAACTTCACTATGGACAACAAGTCCCTATGATGTAGGGTGCATTAAAAGCATAGGGGGGTGAAAATTAAACTAAGGAAACGAGCAATCCTGCCCAGTGTTAGACAATACCCACTGTCGAAGGAAGCAGATGAGGTCATTTATGAGACAATAAGTGCCCTCATTGAAAGAAGCATCCTGGACCCATCACAATCCCCTTGCAATACAGCTGTGTACCCCATCTGCAAGGCAAATGGGGGTTCATGGTGTTTTATACAAGATTTGAGACCCCTCAACCACATTGTGGAAGCAGAATACCCAGTAGCGGCTAACCCGGCCACAATACTCTGCGGCATTCCAGCTGAGGCTACACGGTTCACCATGATTGACCTCAAAAACGCTTTTTTCTCTATACCACTAGACCCAGATTCCCAAGACTTAACGAGCTTCATGTATCGCAATACAAAATGGAAACACACAAGACTGCCCCAAGGGTACTGCGAGTCACCATCCATTTTCAACTGGGTGATCCATATGGATCTAGGGAACATCAAGACAGAGAGTATGATCCTACAATATGTGGACAACATCCTAAACTGCAGCACCACATAAGCTGAGTGCAGGAAGGACTCAGTTAAAATGCTCACTGTATTAGCAGAGAAAGGATACAAGGTAGACAAGGCAAAATTGCAATACTGTCAGGATGAGGTTCTGTACATATGCCAAACGATGTCTCAAAAGGGCAGACACAGCACCACAGAGGGCACAGAAAATATTAAACACAGCACAACCACAGACAGTACGAGAATTACAATAGTTCCTCTGTCTTTGCAACTATTGTAGAGCATGGGTGTTGGACTACAGCACATACACAGGACCGCTGCTCACAGGCCTTAGGGAAGCCCAAAGGGGAGAGAGAAAGCTGGGGTGGACACGGGAAATGACAGATGCATTCAATGAATTAAAAGAAGTAATATCAACAACACCAGTTCTGGCTACCCCTGATTATGAGAAGGAGTTTTTTTATATTCTCACACTCTGATGGGGTGGTCATGAAAGCAGTACTCACACAAAAAACATGCATGGGCCACAAACCAATTGCATACTAATTAGGTAGAGCTTCTATTTTCTCCATGGCGAGTATTAAAATCTTTGGCGCAGCAATAGTCCATCTAGTCTTTTCACCTGAAATCAGGCGAGTCCACAAGTCTCTTCTTCCCATAACTTACAATCCGACAACAACAGTGTGAGATATATGGCTCTCGCTCCTCTAATTTCCGAACAGGACATCAGTATGTGCCTTACGGTGTCCCGGTGCTGTTGCTCTGCACATAATCTGCATTCGTTTGAGTTTGATATTGATCTTATTTCGAAAATGTTGTGTGTCGGAAGAAGATTTAGTTGTGCTCTCATAAATATGCTTCTTAAGGTTTTATCTGGAAATTTGTTAATGTATGCATTAGTTTCTTTTAATTTTCTAGCCGTCTTAGGTAGGTGGCTTAACAGTTTGTTACTTGCTGCCAATTCCTGGGTGTTAATCCAATACAGATCTTCAATTTATTTTTAACTCTCTGAGGGTTGGAAATTAAGTCTTCCTCTGTGCAGGATATGGTTTCCAGTTGAAGTTTTCTTGCAGTCACCCAGATGTTTAACATGTTGCAGCAGCCTTTTTAGCCTTCCTTCATCAAAATGTTCCTGTAAAGCTGCATACTGCTCTGTTCTACCATTGCTGACAACGAGAGCAGGCCCAGTTTGCGTCTGATGGCTGCGATGGAGGTAGACTTAGGTATATTAAGAACTGATCTCCACAGGAAACCTTCCATTTTAGGCCATTTTGTTACTGGTATAGTAGGGCTTGCACCCATCCCAAATGCAATAGATGACACCACTTCCAGATTTTTTGTCGATTGCTCTGGTTTGCGAGGTTAGATTTCGCATTTTATCCCAGATGGCTTGCTGCATTCTGGCTTCAGATCTTGAGCTGTCGATCGTTACTCCCAGGTATTTAAAATGGTCAACAGACTCAATTTTGGTACCGTACAAGGTCCATCTCGCTTTATCTCCTCCTTTTCGGAATTTCTCCAAGGTCAAGATTTTAGTCTTGTTGTTATTTTGTACTATGTATAGCGCTAAATTGTTAAATTGCCTTTGGAGTCCGCTGGGCGTTTGGCCCAACAGTATCATGTCATCAGCATAGGGCAACCGTGAAACACTGCAATTACAGATTTTTGGTGGAAATGATCTTACTGTAGTCACAGAGTCTTTGTAATCCCCAGAAAAGTGATGAACAAAGCAGGAGCCAGGGGACAACCCTGCTTTAACCCCCTTTTGGAGGGTATTTAATCCGACAGAAGGCCCTGTTGACTAAGCCGTACACCCATTTTTGTGTGATATGTAGAACAATTAAGGGACCCAAGATGGAAGGCGGACACTTCCAGGTTTCAAGCTTCTTCCAGAGTTTCTCGTGGTCCACTTGGTCAAACACGTGAGTTAGGTCGAGGCTAGGAAAACTCTCGGGGCACTGGCTCTGATATTGCTTTTAATTATGCTTAAAAGCATAATGTGCACCGATGTACTTGTGTTCTTCATAAAACCGTTTGAAACTGGTCTGCACATGGAGAAAGTCTGGCCCACACCTGGAATATTGTAAGAAGGAGGGTTGCGAAAACCTTTCCAATGGTATCTAGAAGGGTGATAGGGCGATAGTTGGTCGGATCTTCCCTGCTGCCCTTCTTAAAAATAGGCCCCACCACCGCAGAGGTCGACGAAGGCGGAATTGTTTTTAATTCCTTACAGCGACTGACGATCTTACAAATAAGAGTTGTCCAATCCTGTGGATAAAGTTTTAGGTCTATGTTTGCAGACCATCAGGTTCTGGGGCTCTGGACGCAGGGCATTTTCCTTGCAAACAACACTTGGCTGCTGCAGCTTTCACTGTAGAAAAAGCATCATCAATAACTATGGGATGTTCCACAATGCTTTATGTGGAGCACGCCCTCTTCGCAATTCTGCACAAGCCAAAAAGCACACTTACAACACAGAGAGCAACAGGGTACACAATTATCCCTTCATGACCAGAACTAAAAATAGTGAGGTGCAAGAATGTCAACCCATCACACTTCTTGGCAGAAGAGGTCGAAGAAGGAGAATATGTCCATGATTGTACAAAAGCTATTGAATACTACTCAGAAACATGCAAAATAGAGGAAGATGCACTTGAGGGGGGAGAAGTACTGTACATTGACGGGTCATCAACAATTAACCAAGGTGATGTGGTGAGAAGAACAGGGGAGTCCATGGTAAGGCTAAGAGAAGACTTGACAAGCGAAGCAGTAAAATGCGTTAAACTGCCTCCCCAATATTCGGCCCAAGCAGCGGAACTAGTGGCCCTGATATTAGCCCTTAGAGAGAGTGAAGGGAAATGGGTCCCTATCTATTCAGGTAGTGCCTACGTGAGCTCAACAGTACATTCTGGCTTAGCAAGATGGTTGAGAAGATGGTTCAGATGGGCAGATGGCACACCAGTGCAGCACGCTCTCCTCCTAGTGGAACTAATAGAGGTTGTAACATACCCAACCGAGCTCGCATTAGTGAAGTGCCAAGCACATACTAATGGGGAAGACCCGATATCAAAAGGAAATGAAGCAGCAGACTATTATTTGGGGAAATATGGGACCTCCAAGGAAAACAAAAAGAGAGGGAAGGGGCAAGATAGATGTTAATGAAAGAAGATTACAGCCACCTACCACCGACACAGGTAATGGGGCTGCAGGCAGCCACCCCAATAACCGAAAAAGAACTTTGGGTAAAAAGAGAGTGCTCAATGTCCCCTACAGATGCCCTGTGAAGACAAAACAATATGGGGAAAGTAGTTATGCCTCTTGCATTATTAGAAATAGCATTAACACCATCCTGCAAACACAGGAAAAGAGGCAATTGTGGCACGCATTAGGGAATCATGGTTCTGCCCTGAATTTAATGCCTATGTTTCAAATGTTATCAGTAATTGCCTCACCTGCCTACAGTTTACTGCCGGCCACTCACATAAGGTGATTAAAGGAGTAATACCCCGGCCCGAATGATTGTGGTGGTATGCCTCTTTTCATAGTAGAAGAAGCAGGGCCGTGTTCGCACTCGGACACCCTAAGGGCAGCCAAATTGCTTGTTATAGAGGTGTTCCCAAGATGGGGCATCTGTAGAGTCCTTTGGTCTGACAATGGTACCCATTTTGCAAATTAACTCTTGTAACATATTACCTACCACACTGCTAGGGATTAAGCATACATTTTCATGTGCATATCACCCGCAGGCCAACAGTGTCTGCGAAAGCCTAAACAGACTACTGAAGGAGTGCATAGGCAAAACACAGCAAAGTACCAGGAAAAACTGGCGTTGCTGCCTACCCCTGCCTCTGTTTGAGCTGCAGAATAAACCTGGGTCAGATCTACATCTCACAACCCACGCGGTGGTGACTGGACACCGAATGCAGCTTCCATTAGCCCCGCTCACAAGGGCCATCCAGGATTGAGAGAGGACCAGTGAAGTTTTTAGCAATGAAATGTATGAATATGTTAATTCACTTGTTTCTAGCACCTCTTTTATCTCTCAACAGATCCAACGGCCAAAAGGAAGGTCGGAGAGCGATAAACAAGAAAAAGACAACCCTCAAGAACCCGCAACAGAATGGCTCCTTAAAAAGGGGGATAAAGTGCTCCTCAAGAACTACCAGCGCAAGTGGAATTCACCAGGTTTACAGAGCCACATGTAGCTGAGGCAGTAGTTGACAGGGCCATCAAGCTCGAAGGCAAGACAGTCTGGAGTAATCTCCACGATATAAAGCCCTATCAAGCATTGACCTCACCGCACCGCACCAGTGACAGATCCAATGCTGCCGCAACAACATAGACACAGAATAGTAACAGTGCCCCACTAGCAATAACATCAAACACAGATATCCCCATGAACCCAAATGAACAAGAGCATACTCAGCATCCAATGACAAGACTCTCACAAGTACTTCATCCCTTTAATTGAATTAATAGACTGAACATCATGTATTAAATGATACAGAATTGCACAAGAAATACCGACAGGAAAATGTATGATGCCCTGATGTAGGTATGTCAATACAGCATGCACAAACTCATTAGGAATACACTGTGTTAACACTGTTTTAGCATATTTTCTTGTTCTCCCACATGCAGGGCTCTCTGTCTAAGTAAATGTTTATGAATAAATGTTAGAAGTAGGTTGAAAAATTGATTTAGATGTTACCTCCCATTGAGCACCCTGAAGCGCTGTCTCATCAATATATTTATGCGATACGAAGACCTGCACACTTCAGATCAAGGCCACCACGTGTGTATTATATTGCCTTTCTAGAATACGTAGCCCAAACATACCCACAACTTCCACGACGCCCTACCCATACTTAGGAATAGATCAATGCGGAAAATCTGTGAGGAACTATTTGCATGGGCATTGAATGATTATTTAGTAAATCGGGCTTGAAGTACTTACAAATACTAACTGAAATAACACTTTTATCATGATTTTCAGGCAGGCATCTCTATCAACTCATCAAACAATTGGACAAGGTGGTAAGAACTGTATATACTTACTCATGGCTATGTTAATAAAACTTGTTCTGACAACTGTGTGGCCCATGTTATCCACCAGATTGCTAGCCGCTGTCATTTGGCAGCTGCATTCACTCGAGTGTCTCTGCAACCCCCAATACTAACGTTCCCCCTACCCAAGCTGCAAGGAGCACTGTGTCAGGTGGTACGACCAGCACGTATGAAAAGGTAAGGAGAGGTAAGCGTAGTGTTGGCACTGATGTTAATGGGGTTGACACATATCTCACTGGGACAGCGCACATCTCAAACAACATGTGGTACAAACACATGTCAAAAATTGGTAAGGACACAACACGGGACAGCTGCTATGTCTGCTTGTTGATCCCATATGCCATGAGCGCTTCCAGAACCTTCGTAGCTACAGAAGTACCAGCAACAATGGCACAATGCCTCCTATATCTCGCACTGTTCCAGACACGAGGGAGGTTCCAACGGTAGACAGCAACACTCTGGTGGAGATCAAAGGCAACATACCCGTATGAGGATAGCTTCATTAAGACATTGCCTATGTTCGACAACTATTGGCAACACAATCAAGCTCTACGGTATATAACTGATGGCCCAGAGAAAGGGGAAACAAAGGAAGTGACACTGAACTACCTGTCGTGTAAATGGAACGCCAAGGAAACGGGCGGAGAACCCGGCTGCTGGGAACGTCCCCAGATGCTGGTGTTTGGAAAGGTATATACTAAAGAAGGATGGGTAGATGGAGTGGTGGGAAGTAAGCCATTAACATTGACAAAAGCTGAACTAAACAAGGTGCGGGAAGAAAATGACAAATGTCTCAAGGAGTGGGCCAGGAGTGCAAGCTTGATGACGTGGCTAGATAAAGAAGATGGACCACTAACATCCCCCTAACAACACCAACTCTATGTTACCAACATGACGGGGATATTGAAGTGGGGAAAAACGAAGGATGTAGGCAGATAGAGAAGATAGGAGTCATGGGATCCGGCACGATGGTACTGATGGACCATTATTGGGCATGTGGATCAAAAGCAGATGAAAAACTACCACCTAACTGGGGAGGAACTTGCTCACTGGCGCATGTCAACCAACCCTCGCTACTAGTGCCCCAGAACCATGTCAGACTAGACGACTTCCCAAAAATGGATGAAGGCAACAAACAAAGAAAGAGATTGTTATCACCTGCTACACTGCCACCGGGTCCTGATATCACCAAAGCTACCACATTAGAGAGAATAAAACGACAAGGGAATTACCTATGGGGAAAATCAGAAACTGCGCTCGGCGAAGTACCATCATCACATCGGCTGTTCAGCAGGACTGCCATGTTCTTCTCGACAATAATACACCCAGGGTTTCAGACATACGCAAATGCAAAATGGTTCCAGATAACGCAATGGGAGCTAATGATGACAATAAACTCAACAGTGAATGGGTTCAACACAACAAAAGAAGAGCTCTGAGTTACATGATTAGTGGCCTTACAGAACAGGTACGTCTTAGACCTGCTCACAGCTTGGAAGTAGGAGTATGCGCAAAGATGGGAAATTCCTGCTGCACGTTCAGACCAGTGAACGACAAAGATAACGGGACATTATCAGAAGCAGTGTCACAATTGGCAAAGATGCACGCTAAGATGGAAGAAGAAACCAAAGGCACAAACAAAGACGGAAGCTGGTTCTCAGACCTCTGGTCCTGATAACATCCTGGCTTGTGGATGGTTTAAAAATACTGGCGGGAGGCCTGATCCTGGGATTGGCCTCACTACTGGGGATAAAAGCATGCATGGCAAAATCTAAAACAACTGCAGAAGAAATGATCGGGATGAAGCTACTTCTGCCTGCAGAAGATGACCAACACACAGACATAATACGTATGGAACGAGAGAGACTAAGACAACAGCTAATGGAATCAGACATGTATCCACCATCAATGAAATTAGAGAATCCAAGGAATCCCAATATATATGTTGGAAAATTGGTTTATTGCAAGCCTGGAGGGGGATGCGTGTATATGTATTGGTCATTTGAGAATCACGCTAACCACTATGGATACCTAGCTGGGATCACGATTGTATGGTTCCTGAGAGATGATAAGAGGAGCAATAATTTTATGGTCGATAAATCGACCAGAGGGGGAACTGAAGAGGGGAAATCTAAGAATCCCTTCCCTCTCGATGGGACCCCCAACCAGAAGAAGCACCCCCAGCAAAATAATCATCAACCATACAAGATTGTCCCTGGCCCCACCGCTCCAAGCATAAGCACACATCACAAACGGTATCCAGCAACTCGACCATACAACCCTGCTGTGGTACGAACTCTATCCAGCCCAAGCAACGACAACCAACACCGTGCTGGAGATGATTATATAGATCAAATCGATTAATGCTCCCACAAAGCCATGCTGCAGGTCGTTAGAGACTCCATGATGACATAGCTGCATTAGACAGGAAGAACACGTGCAACATGCACAGTCGGGACACTCACACACAAATCCACACAAAGAACATACGCATACAGTTCTATTAGCTAGAGGACAGTGACATGTACATACTGTCTGCATGTTTGTCATTTTGCCACGTAGGTTCGCTACCGCACTGCAGAAATGCAAGAAGCCAGAAGAGCTTGTGTATATGCTTTCAGATGCTACATGCCACTAACCATATTGCTGGACAGGAGCACTCAAGAGACCTGACCAACCATGACAAGCCCTAACATATGGACAAATATGACAAGTGAATAACCAGAGCTGAAGTAGGCCTCAGACAAATCCAGCATACGAGAATCATCTCGCAGAGATCCTGAAGCTGCCACCGCCAAGGCCACGATGTTGCAAGTGACATTCCTCACTCACTGTGCCACGATGAGCCCAGCTACAGGAGAGAGTAGTCATTGCTAAAATACAAATCAAATCGAAGTAATTTGGCCTCACCAGCGGTCTCCTCACACGTGGTCCGGCCGACCTGTCATGATGCCAAGGCCTAGAAGCTGGGAAGGTGCAGCCGTCTCACGCCGGGGACTGAGCTTGCAACAAAATTGTAACAACCCACCTACAATATGTGCTGGGACTGGACCGCTCTCATGGCATTAGTAAAGCCCCCATTGTTACACACCGTCACATAGTCACACCTTGTTGATACGCATTGTATGGGAACAACGTGGCTGGGAACAACGGTAGTTCCAGGCTTGGGGGCCTGCAGCCTGACCAATGAGGATACTGGGGGATAGGGGCTGGTGGCCAGAATCTCCAGCCAGTCATCAGGGTTTCTAATGTTACATTTCTCATGGAGCAATTTTTAGGGACGATCCAAGTACACCACCTGACACAGTGGCCACCAATAACCTTACGCTCTGTGTATGTCCCTGTACTGGACCTACCACTCTGGGAGCCAACCCGGAGTGGCATTAGGTCCAGGGGACGGATTTTTGGTAAGTGACGCAGAGTGTGACATCACAAGTGCACAAAAGTGTCCAGCGAGCCCAAAATCGATGAGATGTGCCTGGACTGGATTTTGCTCCATGCATGTTATCCCTGCTCGTTTGTTATAATATAACAGCAGTAACCCTTTGCTCCTTGTGTGGAACTCAAATTCTTTGGTACATTGGAAGGCGTTAGGGCCTTCCAAGAGCTGGAGGTCCACGGACTCCATGTACGGCTCTGCCGACCCCAGAAATAACCCTAACAATGTTTAGACATTTCTCTTCAGATACCAGTTGGGCATTACTCAGCCTACGGGCCTTTTCTTGGTCAAGATCATGCCGCACAGAAGTGTGGACCAAAGAGCCTAAGTCTGTGGATTCCAGGATTTGGCTTGTCGGCGTCCTCAGATCGAACAAATCAGTCATGACCAGAGTGCCTACTTCTGAACACGCATTGAGACAGTGGCCAATGAAGACACTGAGGACGCGTCCACTGGTCTTGAAAGAAAAATGGAGTTTCCTCTAAAGAATTGAGGATTCTGTTAATATCTGTAGACATAGCCACCACTAGACGCTTCATTTTGCTGCACCGAGGGCCGGTTCAGTGCAAGAGACAAGTTAATTTAAGGCAGTGCATAGTCATTAAGGTCTCACTGTCGGAGTCCTGCGTTCCTGCCGACTGTGGCGACATCCTTGGAGGCTTCAGGGCAGACCAACAAGCCCTACGAATGCCCGCAGCTGGAAACAGAGGTTACGTCACTTGTGCTGGATGTCGCTTCAGCTGCCTGTGTCATGCTGCTGCCTGACCTACAAAGGCACACGATTCCTCATGCCTGCCTCAGGGGCCGCCCTGCTTCTGGCCCCCTGGCCCTGTGGCCTACTTCTGTGCCTGCTCCCCACCTGTATCGCAGACTGCCTTATCCTTTGGCCCCTCCCATTCTGCCGCCCTAGATCTCCCTCTGTGCCGCTGCAGTCTTCTTGCTGAGTTCCGGGGTGTGCTGTTCCATATCCCACCCCTTCCCCCATTTGGTCCTCTTCTCTCCTGCGCGTCTGGGATTCGGGATCTCTACGGTGTATTTGGGCCTTTCTTCTTCTTCTTAGTGGACTTTTGTGCCCTGGATTCTGGACTCGCATCACACCAGGACCTTGCATTTCAGAACTTCTGGAACGTGCATGCGCCCTCGTGTCCTTGGGTCTGACTGCTGCTCCTTCTCGACCTCCAGGGTGCTTCTAACTCATTGGTGGAACTGAGCTCTTGTGGACTCTCTTGCCTGACCCATCTCCTCCTGGAAAACCTTGTGGAATTCCACCATGCAGGTTCAAGCAGAGCGGGAGATTGCGGAGGGGGAGTTCTGGGTAGATGGTGGTGAGTAAGGGGGACCAGCCCTTTCCCTTACCTTGACACTCGGCCAGGGACTGAAGCTCCATACCCATTGATGGAAGAGTTTGCGCGCCAAGGTGGAAAGAGGCGCCACGACCCCCTCCTACGCCCCATGGCCTCTGGGAGAGAGACCATGCAGGTTCAAGCAGAGCGGGAGACTGCGGAGGGGCAGTTCTGGGTAGATGGTGGTGAGTAAGGGGGACCAGCCCTTTCCCTTACCTTGACACTCGGCCAGGGACTGAAGCTCCATACCCATTGATGGAAGAGTTTGCGCGCCAAGGTGGAAAGAGGAGCCCCTCCTACGCCCCATGGCCTCTGGGGGAGAGAGATGGGAGCTGGGTATTTTTGCTCCTGTTTCTCAAACAGGATCCGCTCGCTACCGAAATAGACTCCCGCTCGCATCCTCCCTCCTGAGAGCCGACGGCGCGAGGACGGCGACGCCGCCATCTGCCACATTTGCATAATTGGAATCTGTCAAACGAGCCGCGCTTCATTGTCAGCAGAATGCACTCCGGGTCTTATTTTATTTAATCGGAAAGTGCCGGGGCCGGGGCGCCACGCTGGCCATTAGTCTTCATCAGGCCGCCCTTGGCATGTAAGACGCATGCTGGTTGGGCAACCTCTGGTCTCCATCGGGCACGTTAAGCCAGAACTATGAAAGCGCCTCACCTGAGGACGAACACAGTTTAGGAAGTCTGTTCTTTGGGAAGGGGGGCTTAGCCCACTGTATCTTACCACAGGGGAGGAATTCATTTGCATAAGAGTCTGCAAGGACAGTCCAGCAGTGAAATGCCAGGCAATTCACCTCTGAACAAGAGGGACAACAGCACCCCCAGGTACATGTTTCTGCCCTGTTGAGCTTCATCTGGGTGGTGACTTAGAGAACAAGGGAAAAAGTGTTAGAGTCGCTCTATTAAGGATGAACGCAGCCTTAATAGCGCATTCTGTTAAGGTGCCCACCCACGGTGATCCACAATCACACTTTAGTCCACTGTGGCTTACCAGGGGAGACATATCAATTTCCATTTGAGTCTGCTCTCCCCCCCCTCCCGCCCCCACAAGGATAGCTCGGCACTGTAACGTCAGGCAGTTCTCCTCTCTACAGCCACAGCAGCCACATGTTTCGTCCTTGTTGGCCATCATCAGGGAGATGAGGCTGTGTCGCTCTCAGCCCAGAGAGCAAAGGGCTCCCACCTGGATTACCCCTCATAACTTAGGGTGAAAACTCTGTGCACAGAAGAGTGGTAATCTCTCCACTGCCTTTAAATAAGCAACAGGATTTTCTAATGGGGGCGTGATCATATTTTGAATAGGGACAGGCACTTCACCTCATTCACGGTTCCTCCTACCGTCACTGCAAGCGTGATCAAATCCATATCAGTCTTAAATGGACCAATACTGAGCCCCTATTGGATCATGTTGCTTAATTATGCATAACGAGGTGTGGCAATAAATGTCTGCCCTCTAGTGTCAATAATTAGGAACTGCACAGGAATAAGTTCTAACCAGACAGTGTGGGAATGGCAGAAGCTAGAGGCAGAAGTGGGATAGTTAAAGCCAGTCAATTTGTGGGGGGTGCATATGCTGCTCCCCAGTGTCAGGAAGTGGTAATTGAAAGGAAAGAGGAGCATAACGGAAATACTTATTTGATTAGTAATATGTGCTAATGATGACTGGCGTAATTAGTCCACTAAATGGGACTCTTTTTAACAATTTAGAAAAACAAACACTGGTTTAGCCATGATGCAGCTTGAAGTTCTGTGCTGCAGGTTACGTACAGGTCCGCAGGGCCAACACCCAATTAGATGACTTATATAACCAATCTAGTACTTCTGCTGCAGTATAGACGTTCACATAAAACCATAACATGTGTCGGCAGAAGAGGACTTAGCAATACAGAAGGTTGCTGGCTTGAAGTCTTTAGTATGACCCATAATCACTTTGATCTGGGCAACCCTTCAGCCAACTTTCTTTAGCCTGTCAAGCTATTACAGAAGGTGTAAGTCTATATGCAAGTCACGCCTGGTCCCAACCCAAAAGGGTTGTCCACCTCGAACCGCTACATCACATCCCTCCACCTCGAACCGCTAAATCACATCCCTCCACCTAGGACTGCTAGATCACATCCCTCCACCTAGGACTGCTAGATCACATCCCTCCACCTAGGACTGCTAGAGCACATCCCTCCACCTAGGACTGCTAGATCACATCCCTCCACCTCGAACCGCTAGATCTCATCCCTCCACCTCGAACCGCTTGATCACATCCCTCCACCTAGGACTGCTAGATCTCATCCCTCCACCTCGAACCGCTAGATCACATCCCTCCACCTAGGACTGCTACATCACATCCCTCCACCTCGAACCGCTAGATCTCATCCCTCCACCTCGAACCGCTAGATCACATCCCTCCACCTAGGACTGCTAGATCTCATCCCTCCACCTCGAACCGCTAGATCACATCCCTCCACCTAGGACTGCTAGATCTCATCCCTCCACCTCGAACCGCTAGATCTCATCCCTCCACCTAGGACTGCTAGATCTCATCCCTCCACCTCGAACCGCTAGATCTCATCCCTCCACCTCGAACCGCTAGATCACATCCCTCCACCTCGAACCGCTAGATCACATCCCTCCACCTCGAACCGTTAGATCTCATCCCTCCACCTCGAACCGCTAGATCACATCCCTCCACCTAGGACTGCTAGATCTCATCCCTCCACCTCGAACCGCTAGATCTCATCCCTCCACCTAGGACTGCTAGATCTCATCCCTCCACCTCGAACCGCTGGATCTCATCCCTCCACCTCGAACCGCTAGATCACATCCCTCCACCTCGAACCGCTAGATCACATCCCTCCACCTAGGACTGCTAGATCACATCCCTCTACCTAGGACTGCTAGATCACATCCCTCCACCTAGGACCGCTAGATCTCATCCCTCCACCTCGAACTGCTACATCACATCCCTCCACTTCAAACCGCTAATTCTCATCCCTCCACCTCGAACCGCTAGATCACATCCCTCCACCTAGGACTGCTAGATCTCATCCCTCCACCTCGAACTGCTAGATCTCATCCCTCCACCTCGAACTGCTAGATCTCATCCCTCCACTGCAAACCGCTAGATCACATCCCTCCACCTAGGACTGCTAGATCACATCCCTCCACCTCGAACTGCTAGATCTCATCCCTCCACCTCGAACCGCTAGATCACATCCCTCCACCTAGGACTGCTAGATCTCATCCCTCCACCTCGAACTGCTAGATCTCATCCCTCCACCTAGGACTGCTAGATCACATCCCTCCACTTCAAACCGCTAGATCTCATCCCTCCACCTCGAACCGCTAGATCACATCCCTCCACCTAGGACTGCTAGATCTCATCCCTCCACCTCGAACTGCTAGATCTCATCCCTCCACCTCGAACTGCTAGATCTCATCCCTCCACTGCGAACCGCTAGATCACATCCCTCCACCTAGGACTGCTAGATCACATCCCTCCACCTCGAACTGCTAGATCACATCCCTCCACCTTGAACTGCTAGATCTCATCCCTCCACTGCGAACCGCTAGATCACATCCCTCCACCTAGGACTGCTAGATCACATCCCTCCACCTCGAACTGCTAGATCACATCCCTCCACCTTGAACTGCTAGATCTCATCCCTCCACCTCGAACTGCTACACCACATCCCTCCACCTCGAACCGCTAGATCACATCCCTCCACCTAGGACTGCTACATCACATCTCTCCACCTCAAACCGCTAGATCACATCCCTCCACCTCGAACTGCTAGATCACATCCCTCCACCTTGAACTGCTAGATCTCATCCCTCCACCTCGAACCGCTAGATCACATCCCTCCACCTTGAACTGCTAGATCACATCCCTCCACCTTGAACTGCTAGATCACATCCCTCCACCTTGAACTGCTAGATCACATCCTTCCACCTCGGTCCGCTAGATCTCATCCCTCCACCTCGAACTGCTACACCACATCCCTCCACCTCGAACCGCTACATCACATCCCTCCACCTCAAACCACTAGATCTCATCCCTCCACCTCGAACCGCTAGATCTCATCCCTCCACCTCGAACCGCTAGATCTCATCCCTCCACCTCGAACTGCTAGATCTCATCCCTCCACCTAGGACTGCTAGATCACATCCCTCCACCTAGGACTGCTAGATCACATCCCTCCACCTAGGACTGCTAGATCACATCCCTCCACCTCGAACCGCTAGATCACATCCCTCCACCTCGAACTGCTAGATCACATCCCTCCACCTTGAACTGCTAGATCTCATCCCTCCACTGCGAACCGCTAGATCACATCCCTCCACCTAGGACTGCTAGATCACATCCCTCCACCTCGAACTGCTAGATCACATCCCTCCACCTTGAACTGCTAGATCTCATCCCTCCACCTTGAACTGCTAGATCACATCCCTCCACCTTGAACTGCTAGATCACATCCCTCCACCTCGGTCCGCTAGATCTCATCCCTCCACCTAGGACTGCTAGATCACATCCCTCCACCTCAAACCACTAGATCTCATCCCTCCACCTCGAACCGCTACATCACATCCCTCCACCTCGAACCGCTAGATCTCATCCCTCCACCTCGAACCGCTAGATCACATCCCTTCTGCACAAGACCTCAAGCAACCCCCAGTGGGTGTAGTCAGGGACGTGTAGTTTGGGTTCCAGGCATAGCAGGCTACCTTTCAGATCCCAGAATGACACCATGCCCTTCTCCCGTCGCATTGTCCATGCAGCGACTTAGCCCACAATGGTCAGTCCGCATCCTTCACCTGTCTTTCACAACCAACAGCCAACCTTAGGCTTTTGTTCTGTTATTTATGAATAAGCAAGCAGAAGAAAAACATCATTTTGAGGGGGGAGTGCGCTGTTGCCCAGCTGGAAAATGGCGGCCGCCTGAGATTGTTCCGACGCAAGCCTGCACATCCTTTATAAGTATTCTGCTTTTCAATGATCCACCGCAGACCCAGACCCGTGTGGGTTGATCTGAGGTGAGGGCCGACAGAATGCTGTGGTTTGAGGACTGAAGCCAGGGGACCGCTTTAGAACGTGGGCCTGCCGAGACACCCTGTGTCGGAGCTGCCTGTGCGCAGCGGAGGCCGGATCCCTGCTGGCACGGATACCCTGCTGCGGGACAGTGTTGAGGTTGGTGGCGGGTGCACCCGTGGTCCTGCCCCGCTCATTGTCTGAGTAGTGGTATTGTGGAGTGAGCCTGCTGCCTCCTGAGACACCGGCTGATGGCGCAGCCCGCGTGTGGAACCCGGCGCATGGCGCCGGAGTGCGGGACTGGCCGGATAATAGTGTATCCTGAGTCCCCTGGACCTGCCGCTCACTCTGCACCCCCCTGTCCCTCGTCTCTGCCCCTTCCCCTGCCTTTTTTTCTTTTTTATGACCCCGGCTTGTGACTGGGGAGGAAGATACAAGGCCACTGAGGACGGTGCTGAACCTCCACTAGGAGTTGCAGTGTCCTCGCCGTGAGGGGACCTCTCCAGTTGGCCTGATAGGCCTTGCCCCCTTGAGTTAGTGCAGGTGACCCAAACTTGATGGATCCTGAGACCCAGCGATTACCTGCGGCTGAGCCTGTGCCCTAACGTAGATCTGCTCCAACAATTCCCCCAAGTGTGGGACCTGGGTGATGTGCTTGGGTGAGGACCTGCGTGTGTGCCTGAGGTACTAGGGACTGTTCCTTGGGGTGAAACTGGCTCCTAGGGGGTCTTGGGTGCTTTGGGACTGATACCCCCCCCCCAAAGCTGGCAACCAGCTTTTATTCTGGGCCAGTGCTGCACCCCATGTGGGCCTAGCTGGTGGCTGCGCAACGGGAGAGGGCGGAGGTGGCCTGGTTGGGGCCTTGTTGGGGTGATCCACTGGTCTTGCTCCCCTTGTCACGTGGACTGGTGACTGTCCTTTGCGGGCACTTGTGCTGACTCCTGGGCCTGGACCTTGTCCAGGGGTGTACCCAGGCTTTCAGATCCTCTCGGGCGGGCAAGGCGGTTCTGGGAGACTGCTGGGGGTGCCAGGTGGACCACGAGGCCCACCCCTGTTGGCTCCTTGGACTGCATGAGCACTGATCTTAGTGTGCAGAGGCACGCAGTGGCTGGATCCCCCAAGAGAGACTGTGTTTGGCTGGGCGAGATATTGAGAAACAGACGCAGCACAGGGTCGGAACAATTAGAGCCCATCGCCCCAACATGGTTAATCCCAAAAAACAGGCCAAAATTGACCAATTTGCTAGAGCCAATCAGTTACAACCCCCATGAAAACGGGCAGGTCTCAACTGGATGTCTCAGCTCTAAATCATTCATTACTGGCCCTTAAGAACAGAACTGAAAACCTTGGAGCCCAAATTGATGCCCTTACATGCAAGGTCGATGTCTATAAGTTCTGTGGCCGTATGACCGAGGTGGAGCAGAGGATCAGCAATGGGGAGGTTAAGGCAGAAGTTCTGCGACGAGAGCTTGCACTACTCCAGCAAATAGTTAAGAAGGTGGGACAAAGTATGATGACCTTGAGGGAAGATCTTGAAGAAATAATATTCATATCCTGAGAGTGCCTGAATCCCCACTCATTGATAATATGGAAATATGTCTAGAATAATTGCTCATGGAGGGCCTAGAGGGCCATAAGGTCAAAATGGGGCAAGGGGGGCCTTCTTTTTTGTTATAGGGGGGCTTGACTTGAAAAGGCAAATTTCATAGAAGGAAACATACAAGGGAGTCGGCAGCTACCCCTTTTCAACCGTGTAAAACAGGGAGGCCTAAAGAAGCAGGTAGCTAGTTTGTACAAATACTAGCTATTTGAGGTCACAGACAGTTTTGAAAGATTTTTTGATAATTCAATTTATTCATAGGTTTAGACACACATCTAAAATCTGTAGGTTCACAAAAACACAGTTGAACCCTAAAAAACACATTAGAGCCCTATTGGGCTGTTTTATACTCCACAGTCAAGTGAGGGTTAGTAACATACATTTTGAGTGTGAGTTCAAATACTACTTATAAAATGGTTGTATGTAATTGTTGTGTTTTTTAAGGTACAACTGTGTTTTTGTGAACCTACAGATTTTAGATGTGTGTCTAAACCTATGAATAAATTGAATTATCAAAAAATCTTTCAAAACTGTCTGTGACCTCAAATAGCTAGTATTTGTACAAACTAGCTACCTGCTTCTTTAGGCCTCCCTGTTTTACACGGTTGAAAAGGGGTAGCTGCCGACTCCCTTGTATGTTTCGGTCCTAGAGGGCCCACCAGTCACAAATATGTTCATGGTGGAGCGCGGACAGAGACCCTTGGCATCTAGGCCCTTTCCTGCAGTGCCGAAGCCGGCCATCATTGCCAGAATTTTACCAGGACAGGGACATATTGCTCCAGGCTGCCAGAGATAAGAAGGATTTGTGTTTGGGGTCAGCGTTCAACCGTCTTTTCCCAGACTTTAGCCCACATGTGCATGAACAAAGGAAAACTTTTCAAGCTGTTAAAAATATCCTGCAAAGGAAAGAGGTGTGCTATTCGATGCTATTTCCGTCAAAACTTGTGGTGAACAACGGCAGGGCAATGTTTGTCACGTCCCCTTTTAGCTGCGGAACGCTTTGCATTGGAACTTCCTAACCCTGGTGGCTGTACCCGCGGTTAACCTTGTTGCTCAACTGATGGTACCCTGTTTTGTTTGATAACTGTGGAAATCTATTTATGGCAGGCCAAGGACCCCCTGCAGGGTGCCCATGGAGATGAGGCCTCATCCTGAATTGACAGCAAGGCAAATATGTTGTAATATGCCTTCTGTCATAGCGAGGTAACCTGGCTGCCGACAGCTCCCCACTTCGTTATCGTTCTAAGTTATTTGATGCGGTTGGTTAGGGTGGGGAGTACGGCGAGGGGGCCAGTAAGTTTGTGTTTCTGGCATGGATGGAGGTGGGTTTGGGGGGAGTTACAAATTATAAGTTGCAGCACAAATGTGTTTGTGTTCGTTTCCCTAAGAAGTTGCACAGGTTTCGGCCCTGAAGGGCGTTGGTAACACAGGGGCGGTCCACTGCAACCACGACCACATGCAGTCCATGGCTAGAACACCGTAAAATAACAAGAGATATGATAAAGGGGGGGCGATTCACTGTAATGACCGGGAACATCAGGGGTTTCACTAATCAGAAGACATATACGATATTTATGAATCAGGCCAAAAATCAAAGAGTAAATATATTATGTTTGCAAGAAACTGCTCTGGCAAAAGATAGTAGACTCCCCAGTGCCCCGGGATGGGGGATGGGGGATTCATAGATATTGCTCCTCCTTCACATCCCACTCTCAAAGCGTAGCCATATACAAACACAGATCACTGGATTTCTGGCTACATGAACAGGTTGGGGATGGGGAGGGATGATATCTGATGCTGGCAGGGGGATATCGGAGACTCCAGATTCGCCTTATGAGCATATGTGCTCTGAACTTCGACAGACCAGATTTCTTTCAGATGTGTGCTAGTCACCTGCACAAGTTTCCGAATTGTGAGGTTACCTGGACTGGCGACTTTAACGTTGCGTTGTCTCTAGACTTAGTTAGCTCATCTACAACCCAAAATATGCTCCCGACGGCTTCTTCCAGGTGGACGGCTATAACCAATTATCACGGGCTGTTTGATGCCTGATGATTCTTATGTCTGACTACCTGGGAATAGTCTTACTATTCCGGGGGTATATGGCACCTCATCAAGAATATACTATGTGATGTCACGGCGGACATTACTAGAGTGGTGATGGAAGCGAAGATCTTACCCCGGATGTTATCTAACCACTCTCCAGCGGTGGTCAACCTTCTTACCCCTGTCTAATCTCCGCAACACAGACATTCGCTGTTTAGAGGGTGGGCATTGGAAGACATAGCCTTTAGGGAGGACCTTAGGCAGGATATACAAGATTGTTTTCAAGTAAACGCCGGATCAGTTCCCAACTCTGCGGTGGTGTGGGAAGCGTTTAAGGTATGTATCAAAGGGAGCTGTATTTCTAGGGAGGGGGGGTACTGAAATCGCTCCATAGGTCTATACCATAATTAGAAATAGAAATCAGGGACCTTCAACTTCAACAGGGTCGCAGCAACTCCCTCGCTGTCTGCACCCTGCTCAGGAGAAAAGGGACCCTTTGATTTGTCTGGCTAGTAGGGAGGAAAGCTTGCTGAGAGATCCCATTGCTGCAGCTGTTTATGGGGTTGGTGACCGCCCTAGCCGGACATTGGCCGGGTGTATAAAGTGGGAACGTCAGCAGAGCGCCACATTAGAGGTCGAGGCCCCAGCGGGTACCCGCACTACAGACCTCAAGGAAATTAATAATACCTTTCGTGAGTTTTATTAGCATCTATATACATCCCAATCTTCACTGTAACTGGTGTTGGACAGGCTTGCGCTAGGCTGGCTAGACCCAGGACAAATTGATGGGTTAAATTAGCCCCTTACTGATAAAGAAATCCAGCAAGTGATGCTCTCTCTTCCCAATGGCAAGGCTTTGGGGTTGGACAGGATAACGGCGGAACTGTACAAGGAATATGCTGGTCTCCTTATACCATACTTACGTAACATGTATGAGGGTGCTAAAGCAGCCTGGGTCCTCCCAGAGTCAAATAGAACAGCGTTGGTGACGGTCTTACTCAAACCTGATAAAGATCCCTTGAAATGCTCTTCACATAGACCGTTATCATTGATCAATACGGACAATAATATCCTGGCTAAATTATTGACGGATAGACTCTTACCCTATATGTCAGCCCTGGTCCTTTGCAATCAGGCAGGGTTTATCCCGGGGTGGTCCATCCAGAATAACTTGAGACGACTGTTTACCTTAATGCATAATTTTAATCTAGAAGTCCTGAACGCCGTCGACGCAGTGGATGCCAAATAAGCATTTGATTCTCTGGAATGGCCCTGTCTTTTTCGAAGTCTTGAGGTGCACGGGGGTTGGACTGACCTACCTCCAGTGGATTTGGCTTCTTTACACTATGTCTAGGGCTGTAGTCCACATGAATAGAATGCTGTCAGATTATATAGTCCCCACGAGAGGAACAAGACAGGGTTGTGCCCTGTCCCCCATATTGTTTGGCCTGGCAGTTGAACAACTAGCATGCTGTCTCAGAGAATACCATGCTCATATGGGGTATAAGATGTATTCACGTTTCAATCATATCTCTCTATGCAGACGATATGCTGTTGTATGTAAAAAAACAAAAAAACAAGGCAGGACCTTCAACCATTAGTCCAGGATATTAGCCACATTGGAGAGCTCTAAGGGTTGAAAATAAACTGGGCAAAGTCTGAGGTGCTCTGGGTGACCCCTGGGGTGCAGCAGGCTGATGTGGGGAATGCCTTCCGTTGGTGCCTGCAGTGGAAGAGGAGAGCATCAGGAGGTGATGGGGAGAGCATCAGGAGGTGACAGAGAAGAGTATCAGGAGATGGCAGTGGAGAGCATCATAAGGTGATGGGGAGAGCATCAGGAGGTGACAGGGGGTAAACATCAGGAGGTTGCAGGAGGATAATATCATGAGGTGGAAGAGGAGAGTACTAGGAGGGGGCAGGAGGAGAGCATCGGGAGGTGACAGAGAAGAGTATCAGGAGGTGACAGAGGAGAGCATCAGGAAGTGATGGGGAGCGCGTCAGGAGGTGACAGGGGGTAAACATCAGGAGGTTGTAGGAGGATAGTATCATGAGGTGGAAGAGGAGAGTATTAGGAGGGGGCAGGAGGAGAGGATCGGGAGGTGACAGAGAAGAGGATCAGGAGCTGGCAGGGGGGAGCATCAGGAGGTGATGGGGAGAGCATCAGGTGGTGACAGGAGGTAAACATCAGGAGATTGTAGGAGGATATGAGGTGGAAGAAGAGAGTATTAGGAGGGGGCAGTAGGAGAGCATCAGGAGGTGACAGAGAAGGGTTTCAGGAGGGAGGTGGCAGAGGAGAGCATCAGGAGGTGATGGGGAGAGCATCAGGAGGCGACAGGAGGTAAACATCAGGAGGTTGTAGGAGGATAGTATCATGAGTTCGAAGAGGAGAGTATTAGGAGGGGCAAGAGGAGATCGTCGGGGGGTGATGGGGAGAGCATCAGGTGGTGACAGGAGGTAAACATCAGGAGGTTCTAGGAGGATAGTATCATGAGATGGAAGAGGAGGGTATTAGGAGGGAGCAGGGGTAGAGCATCAGGAGGTGACAGAGAAGAGAATCAGGAGATGGCAGAGGAGAGCATAAGGAGGTGATGGGGAGAGCATCAGGAGGTGACAGAAGGTAAACATCAGGAGGTTGTAGGAGGATAGTATCATGAGGTGGAAGAGGAGAGTATTAGGAGGGGCAGGAGGAGAGCAACAGGAGGTGACAGAGATGAGTATCAGGAGATGGCAGAGGAGAGCATCAGGAGGTGATGGGGAGAGCATCAGGAGGTGACTCGGGGTAAACATCAGGAGGTTGTAGGAGGATAGTATCATGAGGTGGAAGAGGAGAGTATTAGGAGGGGGCAGGAGGAGAGCCTCGGAGGTGACAGAAAAGAGCATCAGAGATGGCAAAGGGAAGCATCAGCAGATGATGGGGACAGCATCAGGAGGTAAACATCAGGTGGTTGTAGGAGGATAGTATCATGAGGTGGAAGAGGAGAGTATTAGGAGAAGAGCCTCGGGAGGTGACAGAGAAGAGTATCAGAGGTGGCAGAGGGGAGCATCAGCAGGTGATGGGGACAGCATCAGGAGGTAAACATCAGGTGGTTGTAGGAGGATAGTATCATGAGGTGGAGGAGGGGAGTATTAGGAGGGGGCAGGAGGAGAGCAACGGGTGCTGACAGAGAAGAGTATCAGGAGGTGGCAGAGGGGAGCATCAGAAGGTGATGGGGAGAGCCTCAGGAGGTGACAGGGGGTAAACATCAGGAGGTTGTAGGAGGATAGTATCATGAGGTGGAAGAGGAGAGTATTAAGAGGGGCAGAAGGGGAGCATCGTGAGGTGACAGAATAAAAGTGTATCTGGAGGTGGCAGAGCGGAGCATCAGGAAGTGATGGGGACAGCATCAGGAGGTAAACATCATGAGATTGTAGGAGGATAGTATCATGAGGTGGACGGGGGGAGTATTAGGAGGGAGCAGGAGGAGAGCATCAGGATTTGGCAGGAAAAGAATGAGAGCATCAGGAGGTGGTAGGAGAGAGTATCATGAGGTGCCAGAGAAGAGTATCAGGATGTGGCAGAGGAGAGCATCAGGGTGTGGCAGGGGGAGAGTATCAGGAAGAGATCATCAGGAGGTGATAGTGGAGAGTATCAGGAGGTGAGAGGAGGAGAGCATCAGGAGGTGACAGATAAGAGTATCAGGCGGTGGCAGAGGAGTGCATCAAGAGGTGATACCACCTGCTGATACTCTCCTCTGCCGTTTCCTGATACTTTCCTGTGACACCTCCTGATACTCTTCTCTGCCCCTCTTGATACGCTCCTCACTTCACCTCCTGATGTTTACCTCCTCTGACCTCCTGATACTCTCCTCTGCTATCTCCTGATATTCTTCTCTGCCTCTCTTGATACTCTCCTCACTCCACCTCCTGTTGCTCTCCTCCTGTCACCTAAAGATGCTCTCCTCTGCCACCTCCTAATACCCTCCTCTGTCACCTCATGATACTCTCATCCTACAACCTCCTGGTGCTCTCCTACTGCTACTCTTCTCCTGCCAAATCCTGAAACTCTCCTCTGCCACCTCCTGATACTCTCCTCTTCCACCTCATAATACTCTCCTCCTACAGCCTCTGGATGCTCTCCTCTACTACCTCCTGATTCTCTTCCCCTTTTCACCTCCTAATGCTCTCCTTCTGTCACCTCCTGATGCTTTCCTCTGCCACCTCTTGAATCTCTCAACTGCCAACTCCTGATACTCTCCTATTATCACTTCCTGATGTTTACCTCCTGTCACCACCTCATACTCTCCACTGGCATTTCCTGATACTCTCCTCTGCCACCCCCTGACACTCTCCTCCTGCCACCTCCTGATGCTCTTCTCTTGCCACCTCCTGATATTCTTCTCTGCTGCCCCCTGATACTCTCCTCTGCCACCTCCTGATACTCTCCTCTGATACTCCTGATACTCTCCTCCTATCACCCAATTTGTCCCATATATTTCAACAATCGTGCCTTCTGCCACTCAGATTGTCTTTGAACTCGGCCTTGTAGTAGCTTTTCTTCTCTGGGAATATAAGGGAGTGTGACCACGTTCTTATCAAGGTCCAGGTCTGCTTGCCCACTTCTTTTTCCATCCTGGACTCACATGACAGGAGACCGTGAATCGGCCCATATTATAGCTTTTAATTGTCTTGAATAAAGAAACTTGGCACTCATGGTGTTCTCGCTTTGCAACTTAACAAGGGATGCTTCAGCATCTCACATTCACTGTTCTTCAAGGAATGATAACCAGTTTTGGCTGCTTCAGCCTTTGACACCAGGCCAAACAGCCTTCATTGGTCCACCTTCAAGCTTTCAGATTATTTCTTTGCTGAGACGCACGGATAGCTATCCATCCTTCTTTCTCCATGGGTTTCAGCTCACTAAAAGCGCGACATCGAAAATCCAGATTCTATTAAATGGCGGCACCGCCATATAGCATCCTTAACATTACTTAGTTTACTTGCATTGCTGCATCTGTACAGGTATAAAATGGCTTGCATTTTCTGCAGTGCTTCTTCACATGTGACATCTTCAATCCGCAGATGGAAGTCCTTTTGATTCTTTACTTTATCATCAGATTCTATAAGGTCTATACATTCTCTTCTTACCAGTGAAGCCCAAATGTGCTGTATATTTGCGTTGCCATAGCATTGGTGAACATTTGCATTGGTGCGGTAGCCAAGAGATCCGCCATATTGCTGTGGGACCTATAATAGTTGGGCCCACAATTGCTTAAAGATCCCTATGTTCACTATAGAATATGGTGGGATGGACCATAGATAAATGGTACTCTCCGTAATCTATCACCCTGGCGGCAAACTTCCCTTAGGATCTGATTAGATCCATTGTGTAGCTCGGTTACTATAACGACCAATTGAGATTCCGGCAGTTTATGGGTGCATGATTGAGCTTTTATGATGTGATAAGGGTATAAAGTTAAAGTATCAATATATTTTATACGTACAAGTGCATAAAATCACACTATGCCGGTGCCCCACTAATAGGAATAAACATTGGCTGTGCCATATGTCATCTGCAATTAATACTATACAATTGACTGATGTTATTCAAAGAATGGAGTACAGGTCTGTATAAGACCGCATGAACGGGTCACAGACTGTAAATGTCTCCCCATGTTATAGGTATTGTACCTTTTTACTGCATATAAAAGTTTGCATGTACCAAAAGTTCTAAAAATGCTACCACCAAACGTTCCACCAGCAAAAGTTCAAACCTTTGGTGGTAGCATTGTAGGTAAGTATTTACATTTTTAAAAAACTGCGTATAGTGAGCAGGGTGTTGCGGGGGACACCCCCGCAGCACACCCGAAAAAAAAAAAAAAGGACCCTGCAGCGCCGGTTCCCGATCACGGAAGTGAAAGGGAACTGGCACCTCAGGGACTCAGCGTGAAGAAAAAGGTAAGTAGGGTTTGTTTATGTTGGTGGTGTGGGTGGGGGCGTGTTGGGGGTGTGGGTGGGGGGTGTGTCATGGGTGTGTTGTGGGTGTGGGTGGGGGTGTGAGTATATAGGGTTTTTTAACGTGTCTTTGCATGGGAAATGTTCAAACCTGTTGTGGTTCGCACATTTCTCATGCAAACTTTCTGGCTGCGGGAAAATCACCCGCCGTCGGATCACATGGATCCATGTTATAATGCCACAACAGCATCCCCGGGACAATAGAGTTTAGTGCACGATCAGCCAGGCGCACAGGTGGCATTAGACTAGTCGGCCAAGGTGCCTCGTGCTCGCTCACGTGATGTGCAGTGACTGCGTGTAATGCGTAAAGTGTAAACCTGCATAGTGTGGTCAGTCTTAAAATGGACAAAAGGACCTTGGAATCAATCCAATCGTATCTGTTCTCACAGAAGTGCCTCCTAGAAGCAGCTATCTCCATGAGAGGCTGAAAAGATATAAACGCATGTTGCGTGTGCAGGGATATAGCAAATGTATATGAGTTGCCAGCGCTTACCTGGTGGGTCAATGTGAAGTGCCCACTAACAATCTAGCACCTGTCATTACCTTATCCACCTCGCTCCATGCATGGTAGCTACAGCAATGTTTGTGAATTAACCGTGCTTACCTCGTGGGTCAATATAAAAAAAGGCCACTCACAATCTAGCACCTGTCACTTACAAACAGATTGTACATTCAAATAAAGCACTTGAAATCAAATTCGAATCCATGCCTCGTGGGCTCAATGAGTCCAGCAGGTCTATCCACACAATTTCTCTCTGTAATAATTTTTAGTGTTGTTCACCCCCCCTCCCCCCGGCTTCCCAATTTAACTTGTTCAAGGATAACGCACTTCAATTGTGCCACTGTGTGCCTCACCACAGTGAAGTGAACAATCTTAACCTGGTCGCATGAGGCAGTGATTCACCCTTCTCACTGTATGATCATCCTTTGGGTCACTCTGGATATGCTATGGGATCTGGTGTCCTATCTTTAGGCTGCTCTAGATCATACCATCTTACTTCCTTATCCGTCTGCAGGCTTCCATCAGGGGCACATGCACCTCCTCCCTCTTCCTCTCAGAAATGATTCAATTTCTTCATCTGACATGTCTAGTCCCTACCTAATGTGACTTTCATCCCCTTCACCTTTGTCTAAGGTCAGTCTACTTAAAGACTAGGCTCTATGCTTGAGCCTGAATTGATTATCCTCTTCACTTTGTGATCTCCCACCTTCCCTTAATTCTTGATAGGCCTTATCGATCCTATCTCTGATGCTTCATATGTCAAAATTCTCTTCTAAGGTTATTCTAGATGGCCCTGACATTGCTACCTGTAAGGGGAGGAACTCCTCTATACTTCCCCATGTTATTGCTGGACTTGGTTCCATTAGCTCTTTTTGAATGTGGTCAATATTGCGCTCCCACTGTCTCCTCATTCTTTCAAATTCTTCATCTTATTCCCTTCGCTTTCTCACTTCCCATCTAACTCTTTCCTCCTCTTGTCCTGTTGCCTCTCTCCTTGCCCCTGCTCTCCTTTCGTCTTCTTCTTTTCATCTCTGTATTCTTTTATCCCTTCATTTCTTTGCTTCCTCCACTTCTCTTTTCCTTTCTTGTCTATGCCGTTCTTCCATTGCTCTCTGCCTGTTGTCGTGCTTTCTATGCTACACTGCCCTTTCTTCTTTATTTTTTTGCTCCTCCTTATACATCTGTTCTCGCTGATGTCTGCTCTTTCTTTTACATTGATCTTCCTTTAATCTCTTCCTCTCATTTTCTGTCTTTTCTATCTTGCTCTTCCTTGTCTTCCTTTTACCTTACTTCCTCTATGCTTTTCCCATCTAACTTGAGTAATATCTGTCCTTTCATCCATTCATTCTGTACAAGCGTTACCTTGTCAGCTTTACCTTTCTCTCCCCTTCCATCTCTTGAATTCTCTTTCCAATTCTGTTGGTATGTTCGATCGCTCACTCTTCTCTTCTTTATCTTGTGTGATCTTAAAGATCTCTTCTCTTCTTCTATTCTCCTCTGGACTATCATCACTGCTATAAGCGGGTGGTTCATATATCGGATTACTATACCATGTCGCCGCTTTTAGTTCCCTTAAGGGATACAACTCTTCATCTTCTGTACTCGTACCTTTCACTTCAAGTGAGGTAAGGGGAGCAGAAGGTTTGACAATTTCCTCCTTACACGGATTAAGCATCCACTCTTCAGGTGGCGGATCCTCTCTCTCTTCCTGGTACATTTTCCAGAGCTCTAATTTAGCTAACCATTCTCCAATTTCTTCCTCGTGTACGCAGCGTGCAAGTATGTGGTCATCTGTTGCAATACCACTTTTGACACTGATCCGCCTTGTGGCCATGGCATGAACATCTTATCTGCCGTGCCTTTCACCCATTCCGCACTTTACCGTTTGAGCTATGGCATATGCTTTAGCAATGTCTTACATAAATGCATCAGAGGGTTAATATCTCCCATTCTGACAAGTCTCAATTGACTGTCAGTACTTACCAGACTTTGTAAAAGACCTTCACAAAAACAAAAAGTAAGAGCACACTCCAACAATCGCCATTCAAAACCTCTATATCTCAATGATCCCAATCTACCTCTGGGTTGGTACCAACAATTTCTCTAGGTAGACAATATTACTCCTTGACTTTCTCTCAATTTCTTTACACATGTCGCTCTTCGACACCTTAGTTTGCCAAAAATACACAAACAGACAGATTAGTCGACTCTTCACATTAAATCACAGTAATCACCCTCATTATCTTTGCCCCTAATCAATGCTCTGATTACACAGTTTAGATTGGTATCTTATACAGACCTGTCCTGTACGTAGCCCAGTTTGCTTTGATTGAAGTGTTTAACAATCTATTCTAAAACCCTTTGGGTTAGGAATCTTGGGCACTCTCCTCTCTATCGTTACACAAAATAAAATCCTGTTACTTTCTAAATTACCACAATTATGTCCCCTCAGTTTTCCATTGCCCCTCAATCTACTCACCATTCGCTTGCTTAGATTGAAGCCTTCGGTATCGTCTCCTTCTCCAATCAGCCACTTTGTCTTCCGTCTGCAAGGAGCCTGTGGAAACCAGGTAGGGATTTCGTCAAAGATGGACCCTGCCCACCGTCTCAATTTTTCTTGCAAGAATTCTATATCAAACGCTCTCCACAGGAAACCCAGCGATCTTCCAGCTATATGGCGAAGGATGTACAATTATCCGACGCTCTGGAGTCTACAGGTTGATGTGTCTTATTTCCAACCATCTGACATGCTACCAAGTGAACCCTTATGGTCCTTTTAATTTAGGTAACACATTGTACGATGGAGGGGATGCAGAATAACTCTTACACCAAATAATAAGACCGACTCCAGAAGTTGGCGAAATGTCTCTCTCGACTGTTTTATTTTCAATTGTCTAAAACAGGGAGTTACAACGGACATCAACGGACATCGCACAGCATGATCTCAATGAATTTAATGAGAAAAATTACTTTTATAGAAACACTAACCATATGTGATGTCATACTACATGGCAAACTAAGAAAAACCTACGTGGGGTTTGGTTGGTTTAAGGGGAACATCTAAGTATACTTTCTATACTGGGTGGGATTGTGATTTGGTTGCTATGCCCAACCTTAGTGCAAGTCATCTTTGACAGTTATTAGATACACAATACAACATTGGCTCTCAAACAATGAGGCCCTTCGTTATATGTCCTTCTACAATGGGTTGGCACGCTTGTACCTTTCCAGAAAATTTGATTCACTAGCAGCACGTAAACTGGCATACCAGGAGTCAGTGGGTGGACTTGACCGTGTCTCCCCACCCTATTAGCCCCATATCATTCCACACTCATGCCTTCTGCCATTCAGATTGTCTTTGAACTTGGCCTTGCAGTAGCTTTTCTTCTCTGGGAATATAAGGGAGTCTGAGCATGTTCTTATCAAGGTTAAGGTGTGCTGGCCCACTTCTATTTTCATCCTGGACTCATGTGACAGGAGACCGTGAACCGGCCCATATTCTAGCATTTAATTGTCTTGAATAAAGAAACTTGGCACTCATGGTGTTCTCTCTTTGCAATTTAACAATGGATGCCTCAGCATCTCACATTCACTGTTCTTCAAGGATTGATAACCAGTTCTGGCTGCTTCACCCTTTGACACCAGGCCAAACAGCCTTTTTGGGTCCACCTTCAAGCTTTCAGCTTCATTCTTTGCTGTGACACACACATAGCTAGCCATCCTTCTTTCGCCATGGGTTTGAGCTTCCTAAAAGTGTGACATTGAATATCCAGATTCTATACAATGGCGGCACCGCCTGCAGTCTATTTTCTAAGTATAGTCAGCCTTAACATTAATTAGTCTACTTGCATTGCTGCATCTGTACAGTTTTAAAAAAGGCTTGCATTTTCTGCAGTGCTTCTTCACACGTGCAATCTTCAATCTGCATATGGAAGTCCTTTTGATTCTTTACTTCGCCACCAGATTCTATAAGGTTTATACATTCTCTTCTTTGACCACTCTTCTCAATGTGTCCCGCTCACTTCTTGTGACATCACCAGCCTCGTTTCCTCTTATTTTCATATTCCTTCAGGGATCTCTTCCAGGATATTGTCAGTTCTCCGAGCATACATCAAATGAGGTGTTCTCAGTGGATACCTTTTCTCGAAGACTCTCCTCAGAATAGTCACAGTCACTGGTGGTGTGCATGTCGCAACTTCTGATTCCCAAAAATAGGCAGCATGGGGGCGGAACTTTCTGTAGAGGGATTTGCTCCTCCTCTACACTAGTTTCTTCTGGTTCCGCACGCATCAAAATTAGAGCACATATCCTATCCCTCTCTTCCCCCACTAATCAACCCCCACCCACTTTCTAACAGACCACTTGAGCGCCTGGAGACCATGCAAATAACAGTGATGCGCGGTACAGATCATCAAAACATAGCGTGACATTGTAAATAACACGTGTTAATATTACCCAACTAACCTGTACTCATTTTATCAAGCATGTAAGGATAAAAGGCTGAGACCAGAATTAGAACAAATGCATGCAAGTTCTATGAAGTTGTGTAGGGTTCCACATATATGTCCAATGTGAGGGACCCTCTTTCCCAGAATTCTGCCCTTTTGTTGCACAGTGGGCTTCTGCTGCATCTTGAGACAATAGTGTTCACAGGCCTGCAGCTTGTTGTTATGCAGCTTGAGGTAATAGTGTTCACAGGCCTGCAACTTATTCCTATGCAGCTTGAGGTAATAGTGTTCACAGGCCAGCAGCTTGTTGTTATGCAGCTTGAGGTAATAGTGTTCACAGGCCTGCAACTTATTGCTATGCAGCTTGAGGTAATAGTGTTCACAGGCCTGCAGCTTGTTGTTATGCAGCTTGAGGTAATAGTGTTCACAGGCCTGCAACTTATTGCTATGCAGCTTGAGGTAATAGTGTTCACAGGCCTGCAGCTTGTTGTTATGCAGCTTGAGGTAATAGTGTTCACAGGCCTGCAGCTTGTTGTTATGCAGCTTGAGGTAATAGTGTTCACAGGCCTGCAGCTTGTTGTTATGCAGCTTGAGGTAATAGTGTTCACAGGCCAGCAACTTGTTGTAATGCAGCTTGAGGTAATAGTGTTGACAGGCCTGCAGCTTGTTGTTATGCAGCTTGAGGTAATAGTGTTCACAGGCCTGCAGCTTTTTGCTATGCAGCTTGGGGTAATAGTGTTCACTGGCCTGCAGCTTGTTGTAATACAGCTTGAGGTAATAGTGTTCACTGGCCTGCAGCTTGTTCTTATGCATACCCTCCATCACCTATGCCTTCTCACTGGTAGCATCTCGTCTGAGCATTTCTCTGCCCCTCGTGTGGATATCAGCGGCCAATCATGTGTTATTCTGGACCATTATTGAAAGCATGGACCTTTGAGGTACCTTAAACACTCTTGCAGTTGTGAAGTATGCCAACAATTCTTAATTCTTGCTGTAGGGCAAAGAATTTAAATTAGAAGCATAAGTTGAGGGTAGCAGTGAAATGTGCAGAGTGATGGTGCACACAGTTAAAGGGTGCTGCTCCAGCATGTGTTGTCACCACAATGATAATGTGCATGCTATGTGCATTTTGCACACCATGCAGACACATTGTGTGGTTCCTCTTACTTTGACCTTAGGTTCATCCCATTAAGCTTACCGGTACCGTTCTTACCAGACCAGCAAACTTAAAATGAGGCCCAATGTCTACAATGAAAGTCAGGTTCCCGACCGGTACTTAAAAAACAGTCAGGTGGTTCATTGGGTTAAGGTGTTTTGTCATTTGCCATTTGTTTTGTCCTTCCTCCTCCCACCTTCTTGTCTTGTTGTGCCTTGCAACATATTTGTGTATAGTCACATTATAAACACCCTGTACAATAAAAACATGTGCCTGCTCTTGAGAACTGTGCCCAAGGTGCAGGACACAGGTCAGAATTCTGGCAGGTGTGAGCGAGCGAGAAGGTAAATATGAGCGAGGCATTTAACTTCCCTAAATGGAGCTTTAAATACTCCAGAGGTGTAACACAAAAGAGGCGGGAGAGAGGGGATGGGGAGGTTTAGGGCAGAGGAACAAGAGGAGGTTTAAATACTTTAACAGTATAGCACAGCACCAGGGACGTCATTTGGCAGTTGCCGTGGGTTGGCATGGGCAGCAACTGCTACCCCTAGACCTGTCCTTGCGACCCCTGGGCCACTAGCCAAAAAGGCAGTGCCCAGTGCAGATATCTGTGTTGCACCTGAAAAAGGCGGCTGTGAATGCAGCTGCATGTGCCACAGCCTTTTTCACTTGGAATCTAGATCTCATTGACTCGAGAAATAACAGGGATGCAGAAAAGACCATGAAGCCGTCATCACTAAGAGGTTGGCAGTCCATGGGTGAAGAATGCATGAATGGTTGAGTTCAGAGGGGGAGCTGTCTGTGCAGCTCATAGCCAGTAGTATAGCAACAGGAAGGCTATGGGGGCTAGGTCTAGCTCGCTGTGAATGGGTAGGAGCAGCCTGCAGTACTCAGTGACAGCACAGCATGAAGTCAGATCTCATTCGTGTTTCTCGTTGTCTGCTTTGCACATCCAGTGAGCCACTGGGCCGGTTATGAGAGGGGGTGTGCCACAGAGGCTTCCGCTACCAATCCTGCCCGGGCACTGTGTGACCTGACCCAGATCTGCCAGACCTGCATCACAGGCACACTGTAGATAGATGCAAGGTGACATAATTAATTTACATGAAGTTGCCCTCCACCTTTGAGGTAAACCATCTGTTGCTTCCTCAAGCAAGAATATATATATATTTGGAAGGATAACTTAGGGGAAACGCACATGCTTTGGAAACAAGAGGTTGTAGTGCAACATGAGTTCCGTTCCTGTTCCAGTGCTTAGAAGCTGGAGGAGGCTGGCATTAAGCAAGATCCTCGCCAGGAGTTATCTCGAGGAGAGGGCAGGAGCCCCTCCTCATGCGCGGCAGAATCCAGGAAGCAGTTTCAGCACACCACATGCTTTGGCCCTTCACATCTACGGCACCGTGCTGCATCGATAGCCACAGAAGACCTGCTCTGCTTGGGGTAAGGCTTAAAACGCCCAACCTCACCCTGCCTCCACCTGCAACCCCAAAATTTTGGTGCTAACGGGCAGACTTTCCTCGATCCCGCACTGCCTGACCCTCCCGCCTGACCTTACAATGCCGGGCACAGCGCGGCATGAAACCGAGCCTGAGGCCTCGTTGCTAGGATACTAGCAGCAACTTCTTCTCCCCACATCCGCCGGCAGGCGGAATCGCCGGCCACACGAAGGCCCATACAAAGGCCCCTGTTTGCACCCTGTTCGCGCCCTGGAGCGTGAGAGGGTCTCCAATCGTGAACGTTGGGTTATGTAGCATGGGCACGTATCAACTACATTGGACATTTGTTAAGCTCAGTTGAGCAACCGCCCGAACTGTCCCTTACGGCCACTCTGCGCCTCAAACGCATTGTACTGTTTACTCCCTAATACCTGTATGCTAAATCACGCCGCTGTATCACCTGCCACCATGGCTGTATCATTGATAAACTCACCTGCTATTTGATATTAACTTGTGTGTCCTGCCTTTGAACCTCCGTTAATTCCTGCTGATTATTTGAGCAAGTTGATAAGTACCGCCTAGATACAATATCTAATATTACAATTCTAGATTCTAGTTGGTGCCCTGCTCTGTGCTTTTTAGCCTAACTGCGCTGTGTCAAATTTAGGTGCTGCCCTGCCCTGTGTATTTTAGCCTACTGTGACATTACAATTCTAGTTGGTGCCCTGCTCTGTGCTTTTTAGCCTAACTGTGATACTGTGTCACTACAATCCTAAATGGTGCCCTGCTTTGCACACATCAGCCTACTGTGATACTGCAATCTAGATGGTGCCCTGCGCCATGCTTTTTAGCCTAATCGTGCTGTGTCAAATCTAGGTGATACCCCGCCCTGTATTTCTCAGCCTACTGCTGACTTGCACTGTCTAGTTAAATTCGAACCTGCCTATTGTAGACTTTGCTCCGCCTTAGTATAATCAAATTTGCCTACTGCCACGACGCACCTCCTCCTAGGTGCCTACCCACCATGCTCTTTAGGGCACTCTTGATACTGTACCACATTCTGCCTGTTGAAGCAGCAATTATTACCCAGCCATACATACGGCCGACACACCTCCAGCCATCAGCCACCTTATTTCACCCTAGCCTTGTCCCCCAAACCCCACGCATGGCGACCCCCACAATGGACCCTATGACTCCCACCATAGCCCTCCAGCACCTCAACACTGACAGTAGCCCTCTGGCTGAAACACTTCGCTAGTAAACCTACTCCGAATCAACCGTGCACCTTATCTCTCAGAAACAAAAGATTCGGCACCAGATTCCGTAAACACACCACCCGTAGTAGTTTCCCCAAACAAACACAACACACTCCACCGTGCTCATCTACTGCACCCACCAATAGCAAATCCCCCTCTACGGAAGTGAAAATGCCAATTATCAAGGGCGCCCTCATCAACGCCAGATCCCTCCCAGCACACGCTCTAGATATTGCAGACCTTATAACATCTTCTGATCTCGACTTCATTGCCGTAGCTGAAACTTGGCTTCATGCGGCATCTGGTCCTTCCTTATCCCTTGCCATACCACCCGGCTTCGGCATCATGAGATGTGACCGCACCTCTGCCTCACACACCAGAGGTGGTGGCCTAGCCATCATCCACAAAACTACTCTCGACCTAAGAATATCGACAAACACCAAACTCGAGTCCTCTGAACTACTATCAGTCAAACTCTCACTAACTCCTAATCAAACAGCCACCCTTCACCTAATTTACAGGAACCCAGGCCCTGCACCCTCCTTCGTCTGCGAAATCTCTACCCTCCTCCTTGACAATGCAAAAACGAACTCGCAAATCATTATCCTTAGAGACTTCAACCTAGCGACCCCAAAGACCCCATTGCATTAGACCTGGAAAACGCCCTCTCTAACTCTGGCTCCACCCAGCACATCCAAGAACCCACACACTCCAAAGGTAGGACCCTTGACTGGCTAGCCAGCTCCAACTGCAATATTAATGTCTTGGCTAATACCACTTGCTTATGGACGGACCACCACATTATCACTTTTGATAATGAAGCTTCCTCTCGCATTCCCGACCTTGATAGCGCCTGCCCTCCCGATCAGAAACAAAAAGGACATAACCAAGGAGAACTCCTCCCTCTGCTGCTCCCTTTGCTCAAAACTGCCATTGACTCCAGCAATGACCCCACCATTCTAGCTGACATCTATAACTCCAGCATGCTCGCAGCTATAGACGTCATTGCCCCTATCAAACTGAGGAAGGCCAAACCACGGGCACACCTTAACTCGTGGTTCACACCACAGCTAAGAGTACTCCGTAAAACCAAATGTCGTGCCGAAAATCGTTGGAAAAGTCACCCTTCTGACGCGCACAAAGACAGTTTCTTCTTGGCATCGCTTCCTTACAAAGCAGCCATTATAGAGGCAAAAAAGGAGTCGCTCAATAATCGCATCTTGCAAGCAGACTCCAATTCCAAGGAACTCTTTAAGATCCTAAAAGAGCTTGAAACTCCCGTTACCCCCTGACCCCCGACACCTGCATCAAAGATAGCAAATGGTGTTCTGACATTCAGGCAGCGTTACTGAACAAAATCACCACGCTCCAATCTAAAATTACAGCTAAGCAACACAGTCTGAAATTGGACAAACGCCCTCCCACTCCAGCTGGTGCCCTTTCCCCTGACTTACCCAATCTCAAACGGTTTGCCTTCGCTCCACTCACCATTGCAGAGGTGGGAAATATTATCCTGAGGCTCAAACCATCCAACTGCCATGGTGATCCCTGTCCTGCCTCAATCATTAAGGATTTGGCACATGATTTGGCCCCATTCATCACATCCTTCATTAACGCCTCCTTTAAAACAGGAACTGTCCCTGACAACCTCAAGGACGCATGGGTGATCCCCCTGCTCAAAAAACCCTCCCTGGACCCGAGCATACCCACCAACTACCGACCCATTACTACTGTCCCGTTCTTGCTAAAAATCCTAGACCGCGCAGCATACCTGCAAATCCAAGAGTACTTGGAAGCCAATAATCTCCTAGGTCTCAGACAATCCGGATTCCGCCCTAAACACAGAACGGAGACAGCTCTACTAGACTTAAAAACTCAAATTGCAGTTCTAAAGGACAACGGCAAACTGGCCCTGTTTCTCCTACTCAACCTCTCTGCGGCATTCGATCTGGTCAACCACCAAATCTTATGCAAGATTCTGCACTCTGCCGCCCATTTCTCCCCGTCAGCTACAGCTTGGATCAAATCTTTTCTGAGTAATATATCTATGCAGGTCTTTTCTCAATCTGCAGCTGCTGATCCTTCCCCTATTCATTGTGGCGTCCCCCAGGGCTCCTGCGTGTCGCCAACTCTCTATAATGTTTTTACAAAACCGCTCTTTGATGTAATTGACTATCTGGGAGTATCCTATATGAATTACGCTGACGACACCCAGATACTCATTCCCATCACTGGAGACTACTTGGCTGACACCAAGGCCCTGAGTGATGTCTATTTAGTCATCCAAGCTTGGATGGCACAACACCAACTATGCCTCAGCGATGACAAGACTGAGCTCCTCATCTTGGGCACTACACAACGTCTTAGTAAACTTGAACCGTCTTACCAATCGTTCATCATCGATGGCAACACCATCCAAGTCTCGAAAGACATGAAAACCTCAGGCGTTTACCTTGACGCCACCTTATCCTTATCCCTATCCCGACAAACTAATGCAGTCAGATCTGCCTCAGCATACACCTGCAAACTCATTGCAGCCTGCAGGCCATTTCTGACCACGCCAAACACGGTGACACTGGCCAGAACCCTCATCATGGCCAAAATCGACTATGGTAGCACCCTCTACCTAGGAACTAGCCAAGAGAATATGAACAAATTGCAAATCTCCCTCTAACGCCATTAGAGCGGCTCTAAATATCCCAAGAATCCACCACATTTCAGAATCCAGATCCAATCTATATTGGCTACCTGTCAAACAGAGAATCTCACTGAAAGCTTTAGGCCTCACCCACAAATGCCTAGCCAACCAAGCCCCCCCCGTATCTCTGCAACCGGCTATCTCGCCACGCGCCTACCCGCCCTCAAAGAACCGCCCAGACCCACTGTTTAACTATCCCCAGGTTCAAACTACAAAAAGCGGGCGGATCAAGCTTCCCCGTCCTAGCTTCCAAGCTTTGGAATGCTCTCCCCCCACCATTAGATCGGAAGAATGCTTCAGTGCCTTCAAGGCCAAAACAAAAGCCTGGCTCTTCAATCAGTCCTGAAACCTTGACTGCTTATGTGTCTGTAATGTGCCTGCGCTAATCTTTAATCTATAATTTATGTATATAGCTGTATGTTCTGAATACTTTGCACTGTACCTATAGTTTGAATATATGTATGCTTGCTATGTAACCTGTCTAAGATGCGCCCTGATGCCTCCGGGCCTGAGGGAGCGCGCTACAAATAAACAAATAAATAAAGGACCAAAGAAAATAATAAAATGGTCCTTTTCTAGGGGTGATGTCATGGAACTGCTGATGCTGCTGCTTACATGTTAAAATTAAAAAAGTGCAATTAATGTGACCTGCAACACATCCTTCCCCTCTATCTCTCACCTAAAAAGAAAAATGGTGGGTTACTTACCAAATAAGCAAAACATAAAGGTGATGGCTGGAAGGTTTCAATCATTCATAACCAATGGCAGAGCTCTGGGCAACCATCTGGACCATCCTTCTTCAGCCTGCCAAGCCACTGTAGAAGGGGAAAGACCAAATGCAAATCATGCTAGTTCCCATCCCAAAAGGGGCAGCCTTGCCTGAACTGCTGGGTCACATTCCTTCAGCACAAGACCACAAGAATCCCCAGACATGTTCCAGCCTCATTGGGTGTCATGAGCGAGGAGTAGCCTACGTCTCTAGGCACAGCAGGCTTTTCTAGGGGTGATGTCGGGGAGCTGCACCTACTTACATTTTAAAATAAAAAACAGTGAGTTACTGGGACTTGCAACACATCCCCCAGCACGACCTGTCTGTCTCCCATCTAACAAAAAGAAATGTGGGTTATTTACCAAATAAGCAAACAACAAGGTGGTGGCTGCAAGGTTTCAAATCATTCATAACGACTGGCACAGCTTTGGGCAACCCTCTAGACCATCGTTTTTCTGGTTGGACTTGTGCTGGTCAGTTGCTGCTTCCAGTCTGTGGCCAGACACTTGGCAGGCACTGGATGTCTGCGCTTTGGGGTTTAGGCCTCTTCGAGATGCTCTGTCTGTTTACAGTTTAGCCAGAGTGATGTACAACAGTCCAGGGTGTGTTGGACGTCTGCTTACATTCACAGTAATTTGGTAATATGGGCCTATACACACTGATATTAACACTACATTTGGTGATCCAGTCTTGTATGAAATATATATCATATTACAATGATATAGTAACCATATTTTTCTTATTGTACTGCGGAACCATGCTGTGATGGCACTTCCTATTTTGTCAAGCGGTGAAAGGTCGCGTGTTATCACTTCCTGTGATGTCACTTGGGGGTGGGGTCAAATGACATCACTTCCTGTGATTTCATCAGAGGTCAAGGGACATGTAATATCACTTCCGCTACCACATGCATTTTGGTGTAATGCCGTTCCTGCACAGCATAGGCTTGAAATGGGAGAGATTTAAGTACTGCAGAGGCACAACACGGGCCAACAAATAAAAGGGGAGATGGGAGACATTTAAATACCCCAGCGGTATAACACAGCATCAGAGTGATAGGGGAGATGGAAGAAATGTAAATGCACCAGAGTTGTAATACAGTTTAGGAATGATAGGAGAGATATGAGAGATTTAAATACCTCAAAGGTATACCACGTGTGAAGGCATCATGAAGAAGGACACAGACAACAGATTCCATATTCAAACAACCATTTTTCATTTACCTAAATGTCAAGATGGAAAAGGCCTAACTTGCACTCTGCTAAGGTGGGATTTCCCTACCTAAATAAAACTAAGCAGAGTCTGACCCAAAGAGTTACACTTAGGAATCTGACTGTGTCCAAACCTATGCTTGTCCTCACACCTATAACTATACAATGTGTCATCAACCAAAAGAAAACGGTGTTCAGCACAAAGTGCTGAGTTTCTTCCAGCTCGCAGCTTCCTTTCAACTCCCTTTCCCCAAGTATAAAACAGTTCAACAAAGTAAAGTCTCAAAATCCCCTTACCAAGAAGTAGAATGCAAAGAAGTCTCTTCAGGTCTTTGGAATTACTTTCCCAAGTTAGGACTCGGGATTCCCTTCCCCAAGTTCCAAATCATGCAAAAATGACAGTGAAATGAAAGACTTCGAATCAGGACACAGAGTTCCCTTCCCCACGTTCCAAAACCCAAATCCAAAAGAAACACAAACTGTCTTTATCTTACAGTTTGTTTAATGTTGTTTTCAAATGTACAGTTCAAATGATTTTGTAGTTTTCCCAGAGGTTGAAATTGTCTATGTATATCAGGCTGCAGTATCCTTTGTCTGCCTGTTCATGTCAACTTTGGTTTCAAAGCTTTGGGTTCTGTTTAGCAACAAAGTCATGATTCAATTCGGTGTTTAATAATTAAACCTCTGACTTAAGGTATGTTTTCCATTCATATCGACTTCAATATAAATATATAATTCAATGTGCAGAGACCTTCAAAAACCTGCTTCGCATCATACGCAACCACTCTGATGCAAGATATTCCCTTTTAGTTCATAGTAGACAAATATAATGGCTTGCTTTTCTTTAATTGAATAGTTCGGTGTTCAGAGACTTTTGGGTACATGTTGCTTGCCACACATGATCACACTGATACAAAGTATTCACCTTTCTTGTATACTTAACAAGCAAAAATGTTCATTCCACTTTAAGTGAACTGTTCACTGTTCGGAGACTTTTGAAAACGTGCCTTCTTCCGCACGCAACCACTCAGATACAATGTATTTAATAAAATGCGTAGGTTCACACACGCACCCCAGCGCCTTCTTTCTCTAGTGCTGGGGCTCCAGTTTTCTGCCCCTTAGACACTCCTGGGATGGTCCTCCACCACAGGGGACTGAGTACTTTAAATAGAATGAAATGTGGCATCCTTCCAGTACGGTTCCCACACCATACTGAACGGTCCTCTTCTTCATGCATCAGCCTTTTTGTCCTTCTCCCGTCAATTCCCTGTGCCACTGGATTGGGCTCCATTTATATACCTGCAGCCCCTTGACTGGCTGCAGGTGTGAATGATTATTCAGTACTGCCTGACTCCCATTAAAGGGACATGTATGACCTTCATTACTCCTACCAGGAATCTTCCGCTTCCCTTCCCAGAACTAGAGTGGTAAAAGAGCATAGCTGCCTCTTCTTCGCCCCAGTACTGTCAAATGTCAATGGTGGAGAAATTAGAGGAGCTGATTTATAATAGCCTATGAAAGTTGGGGAGGGGTTGGTTTGGTTGTCACTAGGGAAAGGGGGATACCATGTCTCGCACAAGGGCACCCCACTTCCAGTTCCCATGGATCCTCCACCCAGATGATCCTCCCTCGCTTCTCTGCCCCAGGGTCGGGATCCAACAGCAATGTCCCTTCCCTGACCACCTCTGCAGAGGATCCAAGGGGTTCAGAAGTGAGAACACCCTCAGGTTTCTCACATACCCTTCCCCAATGCGGGATGGACGGTGGTGTTTCACAGGGATACCGAGATTCACAGGGATACCGAGAGGAAAAATGAATCTCATCTTCATCTTCTCTGGCTTCTACTGTGAAGCAACCAGGTCGATGGTCCAAGATATCCTGCATACCCCTTAGCTTACATGCTCTTTGTTGGGATAATGAATCTATTTTCCACACATTTACATGCTTCTCCTCACTAGCCTTTTGTTTAAATTGGGAGGTTCTGGTTTCCTAAGGTGAGTAGATCCAACTATAGAATTTGTGAAGTTCATTTGGGCTACCCGCGAGACCAATTCATACAATTGGGTTATATCTGTCTCCAGAACTATTTGGGTTGGTTAAAAGGAGATCACTGCCACAGTCAGACCTACTTTCTTTCCTAAAATGGTAACAGGTATTTGGGTTACCGGGTAGCTTTTTGTTTGGCCATGTATACAAGTTACCTTCTCTTTTCCTGCTTCTTTCCACCCCTTGGGAAGTAACTCTGTTCTTACTTCCTGTGTTCAATTCTGCCCAGATCCATTTTTCACCTAAGACAACAGGGATTTTATATGAGGTTTTCCCATTTGTATATAAAAAAAAATCAGGTCTTCTTTGAGTACGATTTAGTTACCTGGATGATGGAAGTTTGGGAAGCTCAACTAGATTCACTGGACAACACTTGGCAATATGCCCATACCCCTTACAGGAATAACATTTCCTATAGGGATCAAGAAGTGTGTTTATTACTACAGGGTACCTTCCGTCCTCTACCTGTTCCCCTAGGGATTCAGTTCTTATGGCCCCTTGTTCTAAAGATGCTGTGATCTGGAGAAGATGGATATCAAGTAATATTTACAAGGAATATAAAGCATTACCTGGCAACTGACTGGGGATCTCTGGCATTGAATTAGGTGAAGGTCTTCTCCTCATTCTCCCTGGATTTTGGAATCCCTAAGCTTTCTGGAGAAGGGGGTGCTTCGAGCACCATATCTTCTGCACACGAGTCTTGTCTTTCTGCTTCTAAAGCATTGAAGATAAGACTTTGACTCCTCTCCCCACCAGAGATTTTCTTCCAATAACTCTCAAAGCTGGATGGGGGAAGGTGTCCATAAAATGTAATACCTCAAAATGATCCCTACCACCTGGCCCTGTTTGATCTCAATGGAGTCATCAGAAAAGTTCAAAAGAACATAGTTTAACTCTTCTCGTCATGAGAGTATTGGCTGTATTCTTAATCCCTTTTTCTTTAGGTGGTATTATATAAAGGCCCAACCCAAAGAGAAAATCAAGTGGTAATTCCAAGGAAATTATTATTTTGTCTTGCTCTGGTACTCGACAATCATGAGGACAAAAGAGATGGAAGTCATTCCCCACTACGAACTTCCTGATAGGTAGGATGGCCTGTGTATTCAAAGCCCGGAAAACTACATCTATCTGATGATTCCTTTGGTTGGAAAAGTTGGTATTTCCCCAAGGACTTATACACTGTGGAGTTGGCTCACAAAAACATTTTTGGGTAGCCTCTATTCCTTGAGAGGCTAGTTCACTAGTGGAACACGTCGAGAATATCGGAATGTTAGCTTTCTGGGAAGTCATACACATCTGCAATATAACTTTAATGTCTGCGTCCATTCTAAACGAGAAAAACCTTTCTCTTGAATAGGTTCGAAGTTTCCAATGGTCCGGGTGATCATTCGTCACATCTGACCAATCTTTCTCCAAGACCATCTTTCTATGACTCTCTGGGATCACCAGCTGTAATTTCATCTTACCCTCTGATGAGGTGCTTGCGGATCAATGTGATAATATTGACGCAAAAATATCGCCATACAAAAATTTCGCCATATTTTTGCGGTGATATTACCCCATGGAACCTGCGGGAGACACCCCCGCAACCCCCATATATTTAAAAAGGGAGCAGGGGACACTCACGCAACCCACCCATCCATTTACCCCATAAATTATCCCCACCAAAAATATCACCTATGGCCATTCCCGACGACCATATGTACGGCGATATTTTTGGTGGGGATAATATTACCTGATACCGTGCTTCCCCTATAGAGAAATCCTTGTTTCAGAAGGAAGAAAGACTCTCCTCGTTCCCGTCCCTCCCTTTCTGAAACCACTTGTGAAAAGGCTTTAGTTAGAAAGGGATCTTTTCTTCGTGCCACGGCTACATTTGGAGGGGTCTTTGGTACTCACTGATCAATTTTTCCTCATTCAAGGTAAGAAAGGCTTCTCAAAGTCTCACCTGCCTCTCTAAAACCCTGGGTTTTTTCATCAATGCTCTCCTCCTCTACCTCTCCTTTGAGCCTGGGAAGCATTGCTCTCTCAATTACCCCCTGAGCAATCTTATGGCCTTGGTAAACTTGAAATGGTTCCTCTCCGTGGTTTTGTAAAAATACCTTAACATCACCTCGGATGTTTGGGTCTATTACCCCTGCTAAAACATGAATCCCATATTCCCATGTGAACTCTAACTTGGGTGAAAGTCTCATATATGTATTAGGAGTTGGAATCAATATTAGGCCAGTGGGTATCCGTCTTCTTTCACCTGGAGGAATTATTTCATCCTTACTGATACAGATATCAAACCCGATAGAGCCTCTAGTGGGGCCAGATGCTCTGATACTCAACTTCTCCAATTTTGGGGTCCCCCAACTTGTATCGGTTGAGCCACATCCCACCCCGACTCCATTTGTGAAGGCATCGTGAAAGACACAGACAACATATTCCAAATTCAAACAATCCATTTGTATTAACTTAAATGTCATGTACTCCGGAGACCCCCGGCTGGCCCATAGAGCCGAGGTTTGCTCCAAAAGTACTTTAAGACGAGATAGCTGCACCCTTGAGATGGATGGGGGTGCAGATTTATTACTCCAGCATCAATCAATAAGGACAACTCAATGGTTTAGCAAAGGGAGTCCGTTTAATGACAAGTACAAAAAATGGGGAGTCATGGAAATCAGCAGTGATGCGATCGTCCTTCTCACTTCAACTCCAATGAGCTTCATAAAAGTCATAGCATTTATATTAAAAACTTGTCATAATTGACATATAACACTCAAAAGTTTACATGCAATTCTATTGGTTAGGAAAAGGTAACTTTAATATAGGTACTATATCTGTATATGGTAATGGAGTGAGGGAATTGGGTAAACACTGTCAGGTGGGCATCTAAGCCCTTCCTTCAAAGATGACTACTGTAGACGTCACTAAAAGTACAACATCCCGTTGGTTCTACTAACTATAGGACTCTAGATTATTTGGTGCATTGTGATTGGGTTGTACCAACCCCATGCAAAATTTCCACTTTGCTTAGCAGCATGCAGAATGGTCAGCCAGGTGCAGGGCGCCCCCTAGTTAACCAGCCTTTCTCCAATTAAGGTTACAATCAATCATTGCTTCAGCAACCTTGTGTCAATTATGTTACTGTGGTTGGCCTCGAAACTGCATCTTCTGTCTGGGAAAGTTCTGATATCTCTTCTTGGGCGGATGCCAAGCGTAGGTGTAAACTCGTGCTTCTCCTCGCTCGGATGGTCACGTGCTTCCCGCACTGTGAATTTGTCTAGTTTCCTCAATTTGTGCAGTTAATTCTTATTCAGCTTGCCACCTGCCTATGCCTCCTTATCTTGACCTTTCAGAGACAGGATATTCTGTTCTTAAGTTTCAATTATATGTAGCTACTGTTTGTTCCTTCTATTGGTATGACCTTGGCTTTTCCTGGCACAAGTTGCATCTGCCGAGTTTCGATTCAGCCGCCTCTTCTCGTTTTACTAGAATATGAATTTCTGCTCATTTGGCCTTTAGTAACCTGGGTTGATTCTGCTTCGTTTGCAAAGTGGAATTACACTTATAATACTGTGCTTTGTTTTGAGGTAGATTATGTATAATGGCACATGCCGCAGTATTCTCCTTCTTAGCATTGCAAGCCGCATCGTTTTCTTAGCTTCCTTGCGGTTCCAAGCATATGTACAAGTGTTAGCTAGTTGAATATCTTCATCCTGTTTACAGCTTAAACTTCTTTGTACTTCAGCATCGTTCTCGCCTTTTAGGTTCTCGACATCCTTTTTCATGGTGTTTCGTCTCTGGGTGTCATTCTCGGGTTGTCATTTCTTCTACTTGTACGTCATTCCGGGTCCTCGTGATGTCACCATTCGTCTTCCGTTAAGACCTTTTTGGTTTCTTCCAGGGCTCTACTTAGGCAATCTTCATTTCATCTCATTTGTTGGTAAGGTTTCCTTAATGGCTACCTCACTGTCCATGGTTTTCCTGGTATCGGTACTGCAATAGGTGTTGCTCTTCTGATAGGTACTCAGCAGAGCCCTACTATGGCTCTCTGCTGATTCATCTGCTCATCATACGTCACATATTTTGTTGTAAACGTTCCTGGTACTTCAAAATGGGCGACTGGAGTGCCAGTTTTATTTGGGACCTCCTCTACAGTCAGGATGGAAAAAGGCCTAACATGTGCAATACTGAGGAGGGATTTCCCTACCTAAATAAAACTAAGGAGATTCTTAGTCAAAGAGTTCAACTTAGGAATCTGTCTGTGTCCCAAACCTATGCTTACAAAAAGAGGTCTGGGAGCCCCTCTACCGAGAACGAACACGGCCAACTTAACTGTTCTTTAGGAAGGTGCCCACTCGGGAGGGTCTACAGCCATGTTTTAGCTGACTGTACCTTTCACAGAGGAGAAATAACCATTTGCATGTCAGTCTGGTCCCACCCACTTGGGCAGTCCAGAACCAAAAGTCTTCACAATTCTCCTCTGAACAAGAGTAACAACAGCAACCTCACACATGTGTTTCAGCCTTGTCGGGCTTCATCAGTGAGGTAAAGCTGTGCCTCTCTAAGCACAGTGAGCAAGGGGTCCACGTCTGGATAACCCTGGCTTCTAATCAGAACTCAGGGTTCTCTTAATCAGGCCTCAGGGTTTCCTTACCCAGATTCCAAAACCCAATTCCAAAAGAAACACAAAATGTCTTTATCTTCCACAGTTTGCTTAATGTTGTTTTCAGATACACAGTTCAAATGATTTTAATGTTTTCCCACAAGTTGAAATTGTCTAAATGGTTTTGCATTTTTCCTACAAGTTGAAATTGTCTCTGTGTATCAGGGTGCAGTTTCCTTTTTCTGCCCTGCCTGTTCTTGACACCTTTTGGTTTCAAAGCTTTGGGTTTTGTTTAGCAACAACGTCTTGATTCAATTTGGTGTTTAATAATTAAATCTCTGGCTTAAGGTTTGTTTTTCCTCCATATAGAGTTCAATAAATGTTCATTTCACTTTAAATATATTTTTCAATGTGCAGAGACCTTCGAAAGCGTGCTTCTCATCGCACATGACCACTCTGATGCAAGATATTCCCTTTTGTTTAATAGTAGATATATATAACTGCTCGTTTTGCTTTAATTGTATATTTCAGTGTTCAGAGACTTTCAGGAACGTGATCCTTGCCACATGTGTCCACTCCGAAACAAAATTCCCCTTTCTTGTATACTTAACAAGCAAAAATGTTTTTCCACTTTAAGTGAACTGTTCACTGTTCAGAGACCTTAGAAAATGTGCCTTCTGCCACATGCGACCACTCCTATACAATGTATTTAATAAAATGCTAAGTTCACACACGTGCACCAGGATTCTTAAGCCCCAGGAACTCAACTGTCAATACCCCAGAGATATACCACAGAAAAGGAGTGATAGGGGAGATGTTAAAGATTTAAATACCCTAGCAGCATAGCATGGCAGGGAGTGATAGGGACGATGGAAGACATGAAAATGCACCAGAGTTATTATACAGTTTAGGAGTGATAGGGGAGATATGAGAGATGTAAATACCCCAGAGGTATACCACAGCAAAAGAGTGATAGGGGAGATGCAAGGGATTTAAATGCCCCAGAGGTATACCACTGCCATGGAGTGATATGGGAGATGAAAGAGATTTAAATAACGCAACGACATGACACAGCAGAGGAGAGACAGGGAAGATGGAAGAAATTTAAATGCACAAGAGCTATAATGCAGTTTAGGAGTGATAGGGGAGATATGAGAGATTTACCCCAGAGGTATACCACCGCAAAGGAGTGATAGGGTCGGTGGGAGAGATTGAAATATCCTTGCAGAAAAACACGGTAGAGGGGTGATTGGGGAGATGGAAGAAATTTAAATGCACCAGAGTTATGATATAGTTTAGGAATAATAGGGGAGATGAAAGAGGTTTAAATAACCCAAAGGTATACTGCAGCAAAGGAGTGATAGGGGAGATGGGAAAAATTTAAATACGCCAGAATTATTATACCGTTTAGGAAGGACAGGGGAGATATGAGAGATTTAAATACCCCAGAGGTATACCGCAGCAAAGGTGTGATAGGGGAGAGATTTAAATACAGCAGAGTTAAATATAGTTTAGGAATGACAGGTGAGATAAGAGCGATTTAAATACCACAGAGGTATACTACAGCAAAGGAGTGATAGGGGAGATGGGAGAGATTTAAATGCGCCAGAATTATAATGCAGTTTAGGAGTGATAGGGGAGATATGCGAGAGGTAAATACAGCAGAGGTTATAACCACAGCAAAGGAGCGATAGGTGAGAGGGGCCACACAGGGGGGAAGCACGGTGTAAAGGGGGAGAGGAACTTGTACGCGGGCAGGTTTCTGGGGGCCAGAGAGTCGGGTGGGCATCACATAGGGTGGGGGTGTCCTCATATTCCACTAATGCTTTCATTACTACTATTCATACTCTTGCTATATGCTGCTGCTACTGTTAGAAATATTAGTTTGACTGGTATTGCTGCTAATACTACTGATACCACTGATCCTTTTACTACTATTTCTAGTACTGCTGCTACTACTTTATTACTTCTAGTACTAGTACTGCGCCTACTATGCTGCTGCTACTACTACTATTGATATTGCTAGTAGTACTGCTAGTACTGATATTATTACTAGGGCTGCTATTACTACTTTATCACTTCTATCACTAGTACTGCACGTACTACTACTGATATTACTATGCTACTGCTATTACTACTAATGCTATTGATAGTAGTACTGACATTATTACCAGGGCTGCTATTACTACTGCTGTAGCTATTACTTTTGATGCCAGTATTGTTACCATTACTACTAGTGCTACTCCTGTTACTACTAATATTACTGTTGGTACTACCACTGCGGGCATATTCTTAATACTAACACTATTAATACTATTACTACTAGTGTTGCCACTGCTACTACAAATGCTACTACTGATACTGTCTCTTCTAATACTGGGAATACTGCCAGTTATATGAATTAAAACACGATCATGAAGATAACAGCAGTCGAGTTTGGTTACATTTTGTATAGCGCTTAAATATCACCTTGCAGACACTTGTGGGCGCTCTGGGACAGTGTCGAGATACAGACATGTGAAAAACAATGGATGAATCCTGAACTTCAGGACAGTGGGGTGCCGGGGCTCTGCAAAGATAAGGGCGTGCCTGTCCAAAGACTCTGCAAGGGCCCCACCGCCTCCAGCACCCTGGGGCGTTGCTAGGAGAGAAGGGCCGGATGGAGGCTAGCTAGCCCCGAGTCCCGGCGGTCCTGGCACCAGCGTAGCCCCGGGTCTTTTACAGATCTCGCAACAGCAGCCCCCACTTAGTCTCCAGCTTTCCCAGAACTGGCTCCCAACTTTCTGCGTTCTCGTGGGCTTTGAGGTCCTTCTGCTTTGCTGCCAACGCTTTAAAAATCAGCTCATTGTCTGGTGTTCCTTGTGTGTGCTATGGAGAAGCGGAACCCAGCGGGGGGTCCCGCTCGAGCCCCCAGCGCCACCAGCCCGAGCTCTGAGAAATAAAGAACGCTCGCCGCTGGGCTTCAAGGCTGAAAATAACAGCTTGACGCTTGCAACCTTTTTTTTCTCAGCCTGTGGTTTTTTTCTGGACCCCTCAAGATCCAAAAGGACATTTCTTTTTAAGCCTTATTTTTATATAAAGTAATTGGGGTGCCTCCTGTTGCTAAGGGAACGGCTCTCTAGAACGGATGGGTGATTTAGTTGCCATGGAAACGGCCAGGATTAGATGATGCTTGCTTGTTTGCTGTTGGGTTTCCTTGTGTCCTGATTGGGGGGCTCTGGTTTCGAGATTTGTTGGGGGTAAATGGGATCCCACGTGCTGCATCTTCATTGAAAAGAAAACGGGGTTTCTGATACCCTGCCAGCACACACGTCTCCATAGCAACTGCATAGCCGTGAGCTGCACCATCCTGGCACAAGTGCGCCCTTAGAAGTCTCAGGGTTCAGTCCCCTTAGCCAATGGAGCCGGTGGGGCTGGGTCCACTAACTGCTGCCCCCATCCCTCCTCCTGCCCCGCCCCCTCCCCTCCCGCAGCCCACAGGGCTCCACGGGGGCTTTGGTGAGGCAGTGACCTCTAGTGCCCACTGATTCTATGACAGAAACTCAACATGCGTCGAGGGATGAGCAGGAGGTGGGGCCCTCATAGGATGTAACCTGCGTTCTGATTGGGCGTCCCCAGTCTCCAGCAGAGTTTGATGCCAGTGGCTCTAGTGGGTAATACTAGTGACACCGTTCATTGTAGCCCTTAGAAACGGGAAGAGTCTGATATGAAGCGCTCTATACATCACTACATCTTATTAATATATCACACTTAATGTTAGTGTGCTCATGTTTCTAAGCACTCACAGTTACTTAAACTGTTTTCTTTTTCTTCTGTAGCTACTTACCTATCACATCTTCAGAGCGCAATAGGGATATGGAAATGTGTCCAAGTTCACACGGATGGTTCTTGTTTGGATGCTGGGACTCAAACTCAAATGTCTTGGCTTCACGTATCACGGCTCAGCATCAGGCCACATCGCCTCCTCCTTCCACCAGAAGCACCCGTCTGCTGAACCGTAACTCGGGATCAAGTGGAGAAACGTCCACTTAATGCAATTTACTCATCATATAAAATGGCGGCGAGGGAGAGTGTTAATGGGTTGGGTTGAAGAAAGAGCTCATTTGATTTTAGGCTTGTAACAGTCCAGTGTTTGCTCATTCTGAGCTGCTGCTGAATGTTTAATAGTATCATATTTTAAGTTGAGAGTGTAAAGGATCTGGGACAGGAATGCTTAGCTTATCCATTACATGTACTGCTCTTGAATTCATTTGTAATGAGTTGTCATGGAGCAGGCTTATGGAACAGGGGGGATCAGATCTCCGGAACAGATTGTGTTGGGCCTCAGGGAAGGGGGTAGGGGGGGGCAGCGGGGGAACCCAGAACCAGAGAAAACGCGAGAGTGTTATTAACTCTAGCGGCAATGACTATAATCACACAAAGCTGGAAGAGCCCAAACGTACCAACAATTCAGGACTGGTTGCGCAAAGCGTGCGAAATAGTAGCCATGGAATGGGCCACGTATGCCATGAACGATAATGTGCATACATTTGCGAAAGACTGGGGAGAGAAGCACGCCTTCCTCAAAGACTACAGAGCTGTATGGTGTCCCTAGCGCCTCAAACTCCTGGATCTACAATCCACACTTTGGGTCTGTCCAAGCTGATGAGAAGACGGGAAGGACTGTAAATTGCCTCTCAGGGAGGTCTGGGGGGAGGAGGGCGATTGGGAGGCTGGGGGGGGGGGGTGTTTTACATGTTGTAAAATCAATAAAAAGATGGTTAAAAAGTTGTTATGGAACTGGAGGATATCCCTCAAGGCGGCTTCCGTCCCTTGTTGGAGATCATGTTCACCTGATATCTGATCATCTTTTAAATTTAATTATCAGCCCTTTTGAAAAGCACTGGGTGGAATTTCTGCACAAACTCAGGCTAGGCTCACATGTAATGCATCCATACATCTTATAACTTAAGTTGCCTACAAATGATGTTGCACAGAGACATCTGACGTGAAAGATGTGGGATTCAAAAGAACCGTGGTAAAAAATGATAGGGTACATCCAAAAAAGGAGAGTGGGTGAGAAACTCTGCAGAAATATAACTTTCTAATTTTGTAACTGAGTTTCAGAAACATGCATATAATACATTGAAAGCACAGCTCTTTAGGAATTCTGATCATATGTTTTTTTCATATGAGATACGTCACAGTTTAAACAATTACAATATGTCCTCCATCAGTGTGCCAATTTTTGGATTTACTCTGCACTTTTAACATATGATTTTATGTCTATTAAAAGGAAACAAACATCTTACATTTTCTGACTCTTATATTGCATAGAGTTGCTCGGCCAAGTAATAAAAAATTGCTACTATCAAAATTCGCGGAGATAGAAGTTGAAAAGTTATATGGAATTAGCTGCAACTTCTTTCCATGAGGAAAGGATGTTACTTTATTGCAAGTTCATGGACTTTACATATAAAAGCTAATACTAATATTAATAAAATCCATGCTAAAATATAGTGCAAATTGTGGGAACCTATTAGAGGCAATTTGAGCATTTTGTCTTGTATGCAATGGAATATAAAGGCTGCTTTTCGTCCTGTAACACCGAGCAGGAGTCACATGAACTCTTTAACCATCAGCATACCGACTTCTCGGTGTTTTGACGCAAGTCTATTTCCTTGTAGTCCCCTGTCCCTTGCATCGCTATCATTTGCGGATGCAGCTTGTAACAAATAATTATTTTGTTTGCCAAAGATGCAAAACTGCACTTATTTTGTAGATTTTCAAAGAAAAGGGTAGCATTGGAAAACTCTACGTTAATACATTAATACGTTAATATCCTTCCTCATGCCCCTGTACATCTCTGATACTTTAATCTTAGATCTAAATTTCGAAAAAAGGCCACATTTATTGCAAGACTTTTCCCAGTACCTGCACTGAACAAGATATACAGAGCAGTATTCTGTTATTGGGCTTCCTAGAAAAGAATTGTGCATATAGGATAACAAGAAAATAATACCAGCTTTGAACCCCAACTCTCCTGTGCTTATGTTGTCTTTTATAAGTTATAGATGCCAGCTGTGTAAATATGGGGGAAAAGAGCTCCAGCCGGGGAACTCTATTATTAAGGTAAACCAGTAATGACTTCCTAAAAAATTGTAACAATATAGAGATCGCTCAGTATAGGTGCATATCAATTATCACAAAAACCTACATTTTTTACTGCACAATTAATTCTAAATCTGAATCAAACCAGTCTATTTGTTATTTTATGAAAAACATCCCATAATAATAGCCCGCCAACACATATTTTGCATATCTGGGCACATTTTTAAGGTCATTAAAAGCAAAAAAACAAACAATAAATCAAGGCATTAATACATTACTGGATTTCAGGTTTAAGTAGCATTGATCATGTATCAGTCCCTAAATTGTATTATAATCTTCTATTCAAATACAAACAAATGCTAGTTTGAAGTAAAGAATTTCCCAGAGTAAATATTTCACCATGAACTAATTCTCTGAAGCCTACTTAGTGTCTTTAGAAAGTTATTCCTCAATTATATCACCCCCCAATGGCAGTGGTGTGTGTATTAAAATAGTTTTCTAATGTACTTATGACATGTCTTTATCATTCAGTTGTGTCTTAAAGCCACTTTTATCATCTCTACTAGCTGGAGTCCATGTCTTCCTCTCCAACTCTATTTTGAATTACAACTAAATTGAATAAATGCATTCTCTCCAAATCATGGCACACCATTTTTTGTTTAATATTTTTAAAACTAAAAGGAGCTAGACATGCATTACTGTAGGACACGTTTACCCACATTGTAAGTCCTGGATATTGTCCCGTAGAAGGATGATATAGTAGTTAAATATTCCAGAAGTCACAAATTGAACTATACTATATAGTTACATTCAGCCTTTTAACAAAAACAATATATTAATCATTCTATTTACCCTAGTAAATTGTGCTTTCTGTATAATCTGCTTGATTTTTGGATAATATCTTCATATATTTTTGCCTGATGCTCAATTTTATTGTGTTAATGATTCATATTACAGGATTCTGCAAATCGTCAGATACAAAAATAAATAAGTACTACGTCAAAATGTACAACATGCACATTGAGATATTAGCAGTGTCCTAAAGACTATGTAGGTGCCTGTTGATCCCATTAACTTCAGGGGGTATGTTCTTACTTTCAGTTTAGCATTCTGCGTTTGTTTGGCTCTATCTTTAATATCGCTGATGGCAATTCCGATTTTTGGAGAGAAATGTCCTCAATTTCTATAACACAAAAACTGTAGGACAATAATAAAGGTCCCCTGAATGTACACCCCATTAACCTATTGCTGTACCCAATGACACTATTCCCTAATTAACTATTGTGCAGTAGCTACTTATCAAGCAATTTGAACTAGAGGCGTGTGAGTTCTGCGTCCCGTGTGTTGCAAGGGAAGCTAGTCGGGTGGTACTCACAAGCCCTAAAATAACTATAGTCGCACGCTTACATTAATGATTGATTGAAAGACAAAAGGGGCTTGTTTTCCTAAAGGAAGTAGCCATGTTAGAATGGTAAACCATGTATATAATGTCACTAGTCATTTTTCATTTAACCCTTTGTTTATCTATTAAATTGGTTTAGCTCTAGATGCTGAATACGGTTTATAGTGATTTTTTCAAATGGCATAATTTTGAATACCATTTTCTCGACACAATTTTGCCGAAATGATTTATTTCGAATGTTTATTTTTTTAAATATTTTTTTTAATGGGGGTGTTCCCCCAATCCCCCTTTTTAAAAACTTTTTTTTACTTACGAAACCCAAAAAAACATATAAAATAAAAAAAAATACATTTGAAAAAAAAATTTGGCAAAATGTTTGAGAAAATTGTGTTTCGAAAATACGTTTTTGAAAAAATGACCGGATTCCGCCAAATACATTCTGCTGTAATTCTGAATGGAAATAATTAACATCCATGTTTTGTGATTAATATGAATAAATATAATAAGGGTTTTTTAGTGGTAAAGAAGGACTTCGTACGTCAAGAAAGGAATAATGTAAACCATGAAAAATAAAAAAATATTTGATGGGGGAATCTTAATGATATCCATGTTATCGGTTTGAGAGCTAAATTGCATTTCCTATCTTATAAGTATTTAGGTCCCAAATTGCAAGTTGAGGGCTTCTAACTGTATACCTTGCCAAAGTGTAGCTGGATAGCTATCAGATTGACTGATCTCTAAACAATGACATTAAATATCATCTTGGTATTTAATACAAATTCCTCTTTCATGATGAAATTTGATAATTATAACTGTGTGAACATCACACCAATCCTACTGTACATTGAAAAGAATCACACTTCCCACTATCTGCAATTCAAATAATGCTGTCCACGTTATCAATAAGGCACTCAAAATCACAAACTAGCTAATGTTCCAAAGAGGAAGAAAATTGGTCACAGAAATAGCTGACTTTTCGATTGGGTAATATTTCTGACTTAACTCTGAACTAGATGTCACATCACCTGGATAAAATAGGAAAATGTGTATAATTACTAATGTCTTCGCCTGGGAGATTACCGGAAGTTCCCTGTCGTAATTTAAAGAAAATAATAACTATTCCTGTTCTGTGTTAAGTCCTTCTGCAGGTTTTGTTAATCGAAAAACCCAATTGGCCTCTCTTTGTTTAATAAGAATTCTTCATTACCTCTCCTGATTGAAGATTTTTTTATATTCATTACCAACAAATATTTAATCCTTACAGTTCTTCTTTTGATTTTCTCCTTAGAAATCAGATGCTCAAGAATTCTCTCTTTTAATTTGCTAATAGTACTTTGCACAAAGTGCTCACATAGCACAGCACCATTTAGCCTATACTGCACTCCATGGCTTAGAGCCGGTGTACTGGAGGACAAAGCAATCTCTGAACCGGCCCATGAGATTCAGAGCTTGCCCCCCGGCACCTTCAAACAAGATAGGCGCACCATGAAGAGTATGGGGTGCGGGATTCACTTACTCCATCACCAATCAACAAGGACAAATCAACGGTTTGGCTAAGGGAAGTCTGTTTAATGACAAGTACAAAAAACAGGGAAACAAATGGTTATCAACAGTGATGAGATCGCCTGTCTCACTTCAACTTCCAAATTCTTCATTTAGACAGCATTAGCTATACACAAAAATCGTCATCATTGATGTGTAACACTCATAAGTTTATCATGCAATTCTATTGGTTGGAAAAGGTAACTTAAGTATAGGTGCTATATCTGTATATGGTAACAAAGCGTAGGGATTGAATAACTCTTATTGAGTGGGCGTCTACGCCCATCCCTCTACATCACTCGTGATAGACGTAACTCCAAGCACGACATCTAATTGGTTCTACAGCCATAGGACCCTAGATTATTCGGTCCATTGTGATTGGGTGGGTTACACCCGTAGGCATACATCTTTACTTTAGCAGCATGCAGAATAGACACCCAGGTGTCTTCTGCCCCAAGATTCACCCTGCCTCCCTTCCATCAATCAGTACTTTAGGGCTATGTGTCAATTAGTTGGCTGAGGATGACCTCGAAACTGTAGCTTCTTATCTCTGAAAGTTATGGCATCCTCGGGTTCTGGGTGACATCAGACGTTGGTACCTCTTCGCCCATGGCTGGTCACGTGTCTGTTCACCGTGAATCTGCTTCATTTTCCTTGTATTCATGTATTTGATTCTCCCGTGGCCGCGCCACCTGCCTGGGGCCTCTTTATCTCAACCTTCACTGGCTGGCTGCTATGCTCTGAAGTCTCGATTCTCCGGAGCTGGCGCTCTCCTCCCTTCCTTAGAGTGACCTCGAATTCCCAAGCATGAGCTACTTCTCACTAAGTTTCAATTCCACTCTTCCCTTTGGCTTTGGCTGGAATATGAATCTTGGCCTTGCTAGCACTCTGCAGCCTGGGCTTAATTCTGCTTTTACAAAATGGAGTCGCACTTGTATAGTGTGCTTTATTGAGGTAGATATATAGTTGGCGCTTGCCGCTCTATTCTTCTACTAAGCATTGCAAGCAGTATCGTTCTCTTAGCTTCTTGCGTTCCGAGCCTATTACAGGCACTTTAGTCAGTTGCGTGTGTTTATTTCACTTATTGGTTACGTTTCTTTATATTAATGTCTTTTCTCTTACACGTCCATTACAACTTTATTCCTAACGTTTCACCCTTGTGTGTCAACTTTCGTTCGTCATTTATGTTAATCTGTACGAATGTCCAGGTTCTTATGCCGTCACCATTTGGCTTCCATTAAGGCTCTTTGGGTCTCTTCGGGGATAGTCTGTAAGTAGTCTTCATTGCGTGTTAACTGCTCGTACGGTTGTCTCAGTGGGTACCGGGCTGCCCAAGGTTGTCTGGTTATAGGCACTTCAACAGGTATTGCTCTTCTGATGTGCACTGGGCAGAGTCCTAGAGCTGCTCTCTGTTGGCTCATTTGTTCCTCATACGTCACATAATTTGGTGAGTATGTTCCTGGCACCTCACTCTGTTGGGTTGGGGTGTAGGCCATGTCTGGGACTTCCTCTACACCGGCGTGCCATTTCTCTGTTTCTCTGCTCTTCAGAGCCTACCCCAAGTGTCGCAGGTCTGGTCACATAGTGACAATGGTGGAAAAAAGACTCCATCTTTTATTGTTTCACAGATTCACACAACTTTGTCAAAGTATGTTATATTTTACTTCTACAATGTTTTATTTTTCGTAGCTAATAGTAACAAACAGGAATTTATGATGGAAATTGACGTAAAGTCAGATTTTTGGTTGTACAATCATCAATATTGGTGTCTTTTTCCAAAATATTTTAAGATTAAAATACTTTCATCTTCTGCAATCGCTCTTTGTTTTTTATCGAAGACAGACTTAAGGATTATAGATATCAATTATGTACTTCTCAAATTCATATCAGAGCCAGATACTTACAATTTTGAAATGTCTTTTAAAAAGGGGTGAGAATTGTACAAAGGTCTCAATACTTCTTGACACCACAGGTCCATGAGAAATGCATTGGTTCATCTGAGCAGCCTATTGCTTGTGATAAAATTACTCCATTTCATTACCGAATGAACGGTAACACTTTTTAACAGGATTATATATTTTCCTCCTATATTTGTTCACGTCTGTGTTAAAATGATGGCAACAACATACCCATGAGGGGAAAAGTATGAGTCGAATATTGTGACACCCCTATTTGAGAGGAAACATGTATTTTTAATAAACTACTGGAATCAGTTATCTTACATAAAGAGAACACTCAACATACTGGACTGGTAGCTCAGTCAGCTAATGCACACACTGCAGAGAATGCATGTGCTATGTAAAGAACACAGGTTTAAGTCTTAAGGGTCCACTCAGCCTGTCACCCTGCTGAGGTTGGTAACATGAGTACCTTTGAGCAGGGTTCTAGAAGCAATTGTTATTGCAACGCTTTGAGACCCGAGGCACAAAAAGCACCAAAGAAGAATACAAGTAACAACAATAATAAACATGAAAATAGTTCAAATGTATTAATAGTGACTAATGTGTAAACAAATGATGATTCAATGCTCACTATTTGTTGAGAATATTGTGAAATGAAAACAAATAAACTGGTAAGCACTCTGGGTTGGCAAACGCGTGACTCGCGTGTCTAATCACAATATTTTAAACATGTACAAATGAATACTTAAAAATATGCATTCTTTATTTATTTCATTTGGTTATACTGAGTGGTAATACCTGCTCCCTATTCCCCTCTGCACTTGCCTGCTCTGGAGATCGGTTCTCCCGCGCGGCCCTGCCACGTGTGGTGCTGCGAAGCGGCTGCGTTTCACAAGGGCAGCCTTAAAAAGCATCCACTGAATAAATGCATAGCAACACAGATATGCCACGGACATATATGAGTCATGTTTGTCAAATTGATCTTACAGAGAATTTTCCCTATTTCAACATTGACGTTTTCAATAGCTTTCTCAAATCTAGGTACAGTCATGTTAAAGCTGTCCTGAAAGTATGCAATCCATTTTTAAGGCACTTTCGTGCCACGCTCAAAAGTGCAAATGCACAGGGGGTTTACATTTCATTTAATTTGTTGTACGATTCTGTTATTATACTTTTTGAATTGGGTGCAGCCCTGATTAGTCCAAGAGGGATCCATGCACTGTCTGAAGAGACCAAGTCACCATATTCATAACAGAAAAAAGCTCAAAACAAAAACATAGCAAATCCTCGCTCTTTCACCAGAGAAAATAAAAGAAGCATAAAAAAAACTAAGAAAAACCGGGCCTCGAGACGAGAAGACTGACGGTGTCTCCTGTATTGTCTGCAATTCAAATTGAAAGGGATTCCATAGATGGCACGCCCAGTAACACCTTTGATGTGTGTAGTGCTAAGAACATCACAACGTAATGAAAATCACCTGCAATATCTCTTTAAATAAATAAGTGAACTCTGTTCTGGGGTGATTTCAATTCCCACAATGCATCACAGGATGAACCTTTGACAGTTCGCAGCTGTGATTAAAGCATCTGCACTGGATGGAAACCTAAAGCAGAGAAAAGGGGAAGCTCGACCACAAGGTATTGTTTTTAACCAGAGGCGTTGTTGGGGATGGGGTGGCTGAGGGGGCTATAGCCCTGGGTCTTTTGGTTGTAGCCCTGAATAGAAGCTCAGGGGCTACACCCAAAAGGCTAGCTAGCCCCGAGTCCTGACAGCCCCGAATCTTTTCCAGACCTAGAAACACCCCTGCTTTAACACATATTATGCTTTACATGGAGACCCGACCTAGCCTAAGTCTATTTTGTTCAACAGACACATACATCTCCTGTACTTAAAACCATACAACGCTGTATTTACAAAGAATACCACGCTATAGAGGAGAGCTAGTTATCAGATAAACCGTGAGTTTGGTCATTACAGAACAGTAAAGAAGAGATGTCATTTAGGGGTCACCAGGGGTCGCACCTACATCCCCTGAGGTCTCCCTTGCTACCCCTGTGGTCTCCCTTGCTACCCCTGTGGTCTCCCTTGCTACCCCTGTGGTCTCCTTTGCTACCCCTGTGGTCTCCCTTGCTACCCCTGTGGTCTCCTTTGCAACCCCTGAGGTCTCCCTTGCTACCCCTGTGGTCTCCTTTGCTACCCCTGAGGTCTCCCTTGCTACCCCTGAGGTCTCCCTTGCTACCCCTGTGGTCTCCTTTGCTACCCCTGAGGTCTCCCTTGCTACCCCTGAGGTCTCCCTTGCTACCCCTGTGGTCTCCTTTGCTACCCCTGTGGTCTCCTTTGCAACCCGTAAAACAAAATCGAGGCTCCTGGGCTTATGGCTCTTTGTTTCTGGAGTGGCTGGTTTTCTGATAGCTATAGCCATTCAGATAGCTGCGTAGGTTGGGTTCTCGCTGCTGCAATGTGTGTGTGATCTGCAGGTTGCAGGTTCGACTCCCGGCAAGGTAAACTCAGCCTTTCATCCTGCTGAGGTTGATAAATGAGTACCAACACAAGTTGGGTAATATTGTATGTATATTTGTTCTATATGAAGCGTTTAAGCTTAAGTGCTACATAATAATAAGTCATTATCGCTTGGCCTTGGGCATCTGCTTGCATTCACAGTAATTTGGTAATATGGGCCTGTAAGCGCTGATATTAATGATACATATGGTGATCCATTCTTGTATAAATGTATATCACTTTACAGTGATATCGTAACCAGACTTTTTGTAGTGTACTTAGAAATAATGCTATGTGAATCCACTTCCTGCATTGTCAGAGGGGGAAAGGTTGTGTGGCATCGATTCCTGTGATGTCACTTTGTGGTGCGGTCAAATAACATCACTTTCTTTGATGTCATCAGAGGTCAAGGTGTCGAATGGGAAATTATATCATGCCTCCTATACTGTATGAATATATGTATATTGGCCTACGCCAAGCTACTTATAAGTCGCTTACTGGAAAACCGCGTTGCAAGGTCTTGACCTTAGGTCAGTGTAAGCCGCCATTTTAGGTCTATCCGCCATTTTAGATTCTCCCTCTAAAGTCGCCCTATGTTCTAAAATGGAGGACAATGTCATTCCGAATGTAACATGGCCGTCTCGACCTTTGTGCATAAACTAATGTATAACTTGCCTGCAGGCTACATGTTGGGGTCATGAACTGAGACCTTGTCCTTCGCTGACCTGTGTGTAGAGGATTACTTGCGCCAACGAAGCTAATCCACGAGCATATGTTAAATACAATGTATTCAAATATTGAAATGTGAACACTTGTTTGACTACATTGTATAAAACTGTTTGAGAAGGATTAACATGAAATCCTAAGATATACTGTTGCCATTGAGGCTAGTTAGTGAATACATTAAAGGTAAACCCTAAATGTACAGATGGACGAACTCGGCACAAACCCTAGATCCGTATTGTATTCACTTATATTAACTGGGAAATGGGTTAACCATCATGATTTCGAGGGTATAAAGTGTGCGACTATTCTAATGTACAGCCCCACTCACTGAGCACACCGAACCATGCTGGAGTTCCCTGTGTTGAACTGAAGGCCGATAGCTATCTGTTGCTTTGTCCTTTGAAACTGTTCCGTATAAAATAAAGATCTTTTGTATGTTCCTTTGTAAGCCGCGTTTGGTGTATTTCCTTTTGGGGTACTCAGCCTCGATATCTTCTTTTTGTTTTCACAGTTGGCGCCCGAATAGGGACCCTCAAGATTGATGCTGGATCATCGAAGGTTGAAACAAGCTATCGGACCGGGATCAGACGGTGTGACAAAATAAAGGGGCCCCTTTTCGAAAGAGACGCAACACCTCAGCAACGCTGCATGACCCGATCCCTGGACGATGAGCTTGTGGTCTGAGACGGCATCTTGACGAGGGTCCACTTATCGAGGCGGGCAGATTTGCCGAAATCACCAAACACGAGGTAAGATTAGTTAGAAAAGAATCTTTGTAATCCGATCGGACCTCCCTAGGATTGATCAGGTGAATCGTGACCCAATTCTTAAGTATCCTGATCATTTGTTTTGGTGCATTGTATCTGCAAATACAATTATTGACCAGGTAGCACCAATATTTTGATATGCCTGGGAAATTGTCTACCTGCTTAAGGGCGTTATTCCGCAGTGATAGGCAATCTTTGGAATTTAGCCATCCGGCACCACAGGAGGGGTCGCTGGCTTGTACTATGTACTGTAAGCATGGCATTGGTAGTACAGTGTTTAATGATATTTGGCATAGACAAACCAGACATGCTTCCGAACATCAGTGGCCGATCAATGGTAGTTTTGAAATCCCTCGTATTGAGTATTTAGAATCTATTTTATTAAAGAAAAAGGCTAGACCTGCAGCATTCAATGTTTTACAGAATTGGAAGAAAGAAGCTTTGTCACAGCTTAAGAGTAGAGAAAAACATGCGCGCCGTCATAAGACGAACGCCGAAAAAGCGTTGTTATATGACGAAGATAAACAGTCTGAATCGGCTAGGGATATGGATAGGGCTTTCTCCCTTGGCATTCAGAAAATCTATCCTTCTAAAGACTTTGATGTTTCTGATGAATTTATTGACAAATTGTTAAATGAACGAAGGCCTTGTGTCTCTGCGCCACCTCCGTATGTTCCTCTTCCTGCTGCTTTTCCTCTTCCTGCTGTTATTCCTGCTCTTCCTGCTGTTGTCCCTGTTGTTCCTGCTCCTCCTGTTGTTCCTCTTCCTCCAGCCGTTGTTCCTTCACCTGCTCCTCTGCCTCTTCCTATCGCACCAGTAATAGTACCTCTATTGAATTTGCCTGCTCTCCCTCTTCCAAGTGGTCCTGCACCGCTTGTAGTTGATCAAGGAGCGAGATCAAGGGTTGTCACTCGTAATACTGTACCTCCAGAGACAAAGCAGCATTTGATTGCATGGGCTTAGCATTGTGTGGAGAGAGATGATCAAGCTAATGTTTTTGCCACACTTTCTAATATGGACAATTTTCCTGAGAAAAATGTTTTTATTGAGGGATTAGGGATTCACTTAAGTGTAATGTGGGACAGACTAAACAATACAGATCTCCCACAAGGATTGAGGGATCTGAACACCTTAGCACTTTCTAGAGACACTGTGGAAAACGTATAAGAACATGTTGAGAGGATATTTGAATATAGGAAGGAATTGGAAAGGTTACAGAATGAAGATGACGATGAGGATAGTATGTATGTACAGAAACGGTTCCTTCTTTGTCGTAAATCGATATCCGAAGAATCAGGAATTTGTATGAAAGATGCAATTAGATGGATTTCAGACATGTCAATAACTCCAGTTGAAGTATATGACACGTATAGTCAGTATACGCTAGAAATGCAGAGGAAAGTGATACAGGTAATGGTAGAGTACCTGCAGGATGAATGTACGAAAAGAAAGATTTGTTGTCCCACGGAGTTATTGAGTATTTATAAGAGAGCTTTTTCACTTGATACTTCTTTGACTGCTTTAGCGCTCGTTTTGGCTCTGTTGCTTGGTAAGCGTTCGGAGTAGCCTACTTCTCAGTTGCCTATGAGAGAGGTTCCTCCGACATTTTTTCCCAAAGTTGAGATTGCGGCTAATGTTGCAGCAGGTACACCTGCTTGAGAAATTCCTGCACATTATGTGTTGCAGTTTGTTCACGTCCCGTTCTCAAGACAGGAAGTGAACACCATTAGACAATCTATTCCCGACATTAGGAAAAATCCAACAGGATTCTATAAAGAAATGGAGTCTGTCTTGCAGTCCTCAGTATTTACCTTAGGTGATATTGATCTGTTATTTCCTGTACTCCTGCCCGTAGATTTGTGGAAACAAGTTTCTGTTGAAGGAATTAAATGCAGTAATTCATTGTTCTTCTGACGGAGTGCATTTGACGATTTCACCACAGCAACTTCTGTCTCACAATTCTTAACCAAACCTTCACCGCCAGAATTCAGTGATGTACCAGAGAGTTTATGGGCAATTGACGACAATGATGTCGGTGTTTTACAGGTCGAGCCTGTTAAAATAGTCTTGAAACATGGAGTAAAGCTGCCACGTATTCCACAATATAAGATTTCAGTTGAGGGTGAACAAGCTTTGAAATGCATTGTTTCCGATTTTGTGCATCGGGGGGTGATTGAGGAAATTGCAGGTAGTTTGTGCAATAGTCCAATTTTGCCCGTGTACAAAAAAGCGATAATGCAATTCCATTTAGTTTCATAATTGATCTACGTACCATCAATAAGGTCGTCGCTCCACAATTTCCAAATGTGCCTGATGTGACGACATTCCGGCTTCAGCTACTTACTTTAGTGTTGTGGATCTGAAGAATGCTTTCTTTAGTATTCCTATACACAAGGACAGTAGATACTTGTTCACGTTCACCTTAGGGGGACGCTCGTTCACCTTTACCCCTTCGCCACAAGGTTACACGGAAAGTCCTAGCATTTATAGTAGGGCTTTGAAAGAACAGCTTGATACCCTTGAATTGCCCTCTACTTGTACATTGCTTCAGTATGTTGATGACTTGCTTTTGGCTGCCGATTCTGAGAGCGCTTGTAAGGAGGGCACTGTGTTATTACTTATACATCTGGCTAAACATGGACACAAAGCTTTGCTTAAAAAATTCCAATATTGTTGTCAGGAGGTCGCCTATTTAGGCTATCTCCTGTCAAAGGAGGGAAGAAGATTGACACCTGAGCTGATAAAACACATTTCTGGCATGTCTGTCCCAAATATGCAGAAAGAAGTTAGAGCCTTGATAGGAATGGCTTCTTGCTGTAGGTTATGGATCCCGAACTTCTCACTAGTGATTACGCCGATGTTGGCTTTGACGAAGAAGGGCATTTCTTCACCATTGCCGTGGAACATGGAGCACCAGTAAGCATTTGATCTGCTCAAGACTGCATTGTGCTCGGCACCGGTTATGGGCACACCAAACTATGAAAAGGCCTTTGTGTTGTTTGTGCATGAATGTGATGGATGTTCTTTGGCTGTATTAACGCAGGAACATGCAGGGAAGAATAGGCCATGTGGTTACTTGTCTTCCACCCTTGATCCTGTAGCATGCGCTTTGCCAAGATGTTTGCGAGCTGTCGGTGCTGCTGCTGCGTCCGTAAAGCTGAGTGAGGGAATGGTCCTAGGCCATGATCTAACCCTGATGGTGCCTCACTCTGTAGATGTTCTATTGAACAGAACTCAAACGCAACACCTCACTTCTGCACGGTTGACGAGATATGAATTGATCTTGTTTGCTCCCCACATACAAATTAGGAGGTGTTGTTTTCTTAATCTGGCTGAACTCTTACCTTTTCCGCAAGGTACTGCTTGCAGTGACGAAGAGTCACATGACTGTCTGTACACTACCGAACAAGAGACAAAGGGTAGGATTGATCTAAAGGACACTCCTTTGAATAATCCACAAGAGGAGCTGTTTTGCGATGGCTCCTGCTTTAAACTTCTGGATGGTACATCCACAGCTGCTTATGCAATTACCACATTAAGCACGGTCGTGGAGACCAAGAGAATCACGCATAACTCCGCGCAGGCCACAGAGATTATAGCATTGACCCGAGCTTGTGAACTTTCCAAAGGGCTTACAGTAAACATATATACTGATAGTCAGTATGCCTTTGGGGTAGTTCACAATTTTGGTAGACTTTGGTCAGAAAGAGGGTTCTTAACTTCACACGGTACAAAGATTCAGCATGGCTCCCTAATAGTACAACTGTTCTCAGTGCTCGCACTTCCCACTCAGTTAGCTGTCATAAAGTGTGCAGCACATCAAAAGATTATAGATGATATAGGAAAAGGGAATGCTTTCGCTGATCAGATAGCTAAACAAACTGCCACCAACCTTTCTACAGAGATGTACATTTCAAGGGAGACTGTAAATGCCTATACAATGGATGAGGGTGTTGACTCTGTAAAGGACATCCAAGCCGATGCCACACTAGAAGAATCTAAGAGATGGTCAGAAGGCTTGGGGAAACTCGATGATGATGGGTGTTGGGTGGACATAGTTGAAGGAAAATGGCTACTTCCTGACGCATACGTAATGATGATGGTCGTCATGGCTCATGGCCCTACCCACATATGTGCCCGGAAGCTTACACAAATGTTGGAGAAAGTTTGGGCAAATGACAAAATCTCTAAAATAGCTGAGCGTTATGTTCAGAATTGCATGATCTGCTTACAGCATAATGTGGGAAAGGGAACATCAACTCCTAGGGGAGGTTTTGGTCCACCTTCTGTCCCCTTTGAGGTTATACACTTTGATCTTATCGAAATGGAACAGTGTAATAACTTGAAATATGTGTTAGTTGTAATCTGTGCTTTTAGAAAATGGGTTGAGGCTTTTCCTGTTAAGGACGCTACAGCCATGACTTCTGCAAAAACTATGTTAAAAGAGTATTTTCCTAGGTTTGGGCCACCAAGAGTCATCTGGTCGGACAATGATCCAGACACGCTCAGAGTGCCGGATTAGTAGAAAGACACAACAGCATCATCAAGAACAAGCTTGCTAAGACGTGTGCCGCACCAAACTAAAATGGATGGACGCCTTACCGATCGTGTTACTAGCTATGCGTACAACCCCTCAAACTAAGACTGGGCTCTCTCCATTTGAGGTGGTAATGGGGAGACCTTCGAACATCTGGAACCTTCCGAAATGTCGGTCCTTAAAGAAAGTCGAAAATGTACTTCTTTCAGATTACTGTAGCCAGTTGACTAAAAACCTGTATTTGATTTATCACCGGGTGCGAGAGGCTTTACCTGTACGATACGAGGGCCCAGGACATAGCATCCGGCCCAGAGACTGGGTGTTAACGAAGGCATTTGAATGATCCTCTTGCCTGGATCTGACTATTCTAATGTACAGCCCCACTCACTGAGCACACCGAACCACGCTGGAGTTCGCTGTTTTGTACTGAGGGTCGATAGCTATCTGTTGCTTTGTCCTTTGAAACTGTTCAGTATAAAATAAAGACATTTTGTATGTTCCTTTGTAATCTGCGTTTGGTGTATTTCCTTTTGGGGTACTCAGCGTCGATATCTTCTTTTTGTTTTCACAAAGGGTTGTGTGCTGTCACTTCTGCTACCCCTGGCATTTTGGTGAAATTACGTCCCTGCAGTAAAGACTTTGTTCTTTTTGCAGAGAGAGAATGAAGGTCAATAGTTTTGTTTATTGAAGCATTACAGCATGTGTTAGAGGGCGCTATATTGTGGTAGATGACCTCTGCCCAGGTTAGTAGTTCTGAGCCAAAGGCAAGAGTCTCTAATAAGGAGGAAGGTCACCTAACCCACAATAGAGCCCTATAGACAGGGCTCTAATGATATTAGAGCTTGTAATGGGGGAAAGGGAAGCCTCGTCTGGGGCTTCCTGGGACACTGCATGCCCAGGTCTCCTTGACCAGAGCTCAGTGTGTACACATCACAAAGAGAAGCTTGGAGGGCAGTCTTCACAGGCTGTCATGGTTTGCATTCCAGGATTGCTGATTGGCTAGAGAGCTAGGATCTGTGAGAAGCATTGAATTCCGGGCCCGTATTGGTGATTACAGCCTGGATTCCTTGCACACTCTGATTCTCTAAAGAGAAAACAATAGGCTGTAATGTGTTCTCATGGGATGGCCGTAGTGGAACATACACTGCACGCTCATCTGCCAACACATGTCACTATGATAGACCTTCCCAATTATAATAAAACAGGGGCGCTTCAAAACGGAAACACGTATGTAGAAAGCAAACATGCGCTTGCCCCCATGCCCTGGCAATAGAACGTTTAAAACAATCATATGTTTGCCAAGTTAAGATGAGGATATAGAGCTATTTACCACTTTCCCAAGGGCTGGGTGCAAGAGGTGGCACCTCCGTTCCCTGGGGTACAGCAGACGTAGCTCCAGGGGTGGGGGGTACGTTGGTTTACAGCCACATAGAACATGCAGAGGGTCGATTATATGGCATACGCCGTGCTGGCACAGGACTGGAGACTGCGCATCCTGCTATACAGGTCTGGCATGGGAAGAATATTGGCTGGGCACGAGAAGGCATGGACTGCGATGGCGAAAAGAGCCAAAGATCGTGAGGTGGTGATGGGGGGGCATCGCTGTTCCTTGGGACCACTGAAGGAAAAACGAGAGTACTTCCAAATGCAATCACATGTATCTCTGAGCAAAGGCCCCAACCCAATGAATCGTCAATGCCATGGGAAGCCGGCCATCAGCGTGTGATCAGCAATCAGGCCCCGGAGCCTGAGGATGGCTGCTCCGGCCGGGGAGTGTCAGGGCCTGTCCCACTGGATACCGAGGAGGTGGTTATCTCTTAAAACCCAGTCTCCTTACCATCCCATGAGCTCTTTCCACCTAGAGAATTGAAGGTCGATGCACCTGGCAGGTGGGTGTTTATGCAGACACTGTGGGAGAAGTGGGCGACACCTGCTGTCCTGTGGCCTGTATTTCCCTGTCTCATTGTGGGCCCCCTCTTTCAACTCCTCGTCACAAACAGTTTCTTCTCACTGTGTGCCTTTGACCTCTCCTCCTACCTTACTCCCCTCATCACAGTCTCCTTGGCAGCCTCTCGTTGTCCTCACCCACAGAGCTACAAAAGTCACAGTAGGACACAATTAAACTGTGCGTTTTCATTTGTCCGGGGCATGTGCCATGGAGTATAGTACAGGTATGGAGTATGACCAGTAATGGAAACTCATGAACGTGGCCTGTACAGAGCCACTCTTCAATGGCATAGTCTCTCCCTGGAACCTTTCATAAGAACAATGCTTAAATGACTCATTGCCTGGCAATGCAAACATGCCCTTCTGCTGAAATGGTTTGAGGAATTCGACCGTCCACAGGGTGGCTGTGAGCTCACCTGGGCTTTTAAAAAAATGTGGTAGACCAGTCTTAAGAAAATGTGTGGCTAATCCACACACATTTTCCTATGCTCACAGCATGGCAAACGCATAGACCTGTGTACTCTGGTGGACACAGCCTACAGGTACAGTCCCCTCTGTCATATTTAGTTGGAATATGACAGTCAGGGGTACACAATGCATCTCCAGAAGAGGGAGGACGAACCCCCCCCCTGCAATGGCCAGCCTGATTAAGTAACAAAGACTCTATGTATCTGCCCTCCTGCTCTTTTGTTGGTCCCTGCAGCTGGTGGCAGTGATTTGCATACCGATTAGAGGGTAACTGAAAAGGCCCACATGGGGCCTGGCTGCAGAGGTTAATAAAGGAGACAGGAAACCCCAACAACCTTTCATATGCAACTGTGTCAACCTGAAACCAGCTCCCGCTCTCAGTATCGATTGACAGTGAAATGTCACGTCTGGGACTGCAGGTTTACAGTAGTACACCCGGCTGATGGACCAAATTCATAAGGTACGGGAATGTGGTTTTCAGGAGCCAGAGAGTCTGGTATCGCTGCGGACGACCTGTCACTTTAATTAGGAATCACAGAGAGATCCATTAACCAGAGAGACTCTTTGATCCACAACAGACAGGAAGATGGGTTGGACTTAGTATCACATGTTTTCCCTCCTTTACCTTTCCTGTTGCAAAGCACTCTGGTCATGACCTCACACATACAGAAGATTGTTGGTGGGGACTCCAGGATTGGTTCATTAAGGTAGGTTTAGCCAACACCAATCACTGTGACCCATTTGGCTTTAAAAGGGGGCCCAGCCCCTCTTTTGGCAGATTATCTGACAACTTTACAAGGAGTAGCAAGAAGAACTCATCATTGGACCCTGGCTGAAGGTACAGTCTGCCTTACATCTTACACCAGTGCAGGAAGAACAGGACCTCCAAAGAGGGAAGCATGATCCCTCCCCTAAACATCTCCCAGGAAACAGAGGGAGATATTGAATCCAGAGGACCCTCCAGCAGCTCCAGAACTGGTACCCTGTCAGCACACAGCATGCACTGCTAGGCTCTGCAGCAAGCTTCCTAGGTGGGAAGTGAGAGAGAGTCTCTGAACCCGAAACCAAGCACACAGCAGCTGCCTGCAACACAGTCCTCTGCCTTGGGCCGTCCGCCTTAAAGGATGACACAAGCTCAGTGAAGAAGATGGGAGAAGTGCCTCGATGCAAATCTACAGACAACCACCTTAAAGGACATTTTCGAGCCAGTCAAGTTCCTCGAGCTGCAACCGACTGCAAGGCTGATCGTTGTTACACTGCAATCACTTAAAGACATCTGAGACATACCAAGCAGTGCTTCAGGACCACCAATCAGCACTGAGACAACGATTCCTGAACCCGAGCTGCCTTGCAGGCCAGCCTGCAGCCGTTCGTCCAGCTTTACCCGGAGTTGTCTTCCGTCTTGAACTCTGTCACAAAAGCATGCAAACCTCACTAAAGCCGACTCGACCCTGTCAAGCACCAAGTAAACCTACAGCACAAGGCACATTGTGGTTCTGTCCCCCTTGTGCTTTTTCCGGAAGGCCCTTAAAGACATTTTAAGACATATTGCTACCTTTGTGCTGAAGGCAAGTAACTTTGAACAGTTGCAATAATTTCTATACCGACCACCCTCCTGTCAGTATCCAGAGCGTATCCTTTTCCCTCGTTGAAACTGTCTGTCCTCTTGCCTCCTTTACAGGGTGGGTTGTATTTCATAGTGTTGCTCGAACTGTCTGTTGTGATTATAATAAAGTCAATATTTGTATACAACCTTGACTGGACAGTCCCTTTGTATCATTGTGTAATAATTATATTTTCGCGGTATTGCAACTAATCAACGATCCACGACCTTCCAGAGAAAAGCCTGCCGATCTGTCCACGTTACCAAAATTGGACAAGGAGGTTTATAATTTGCTTCTGTTTCCAATCTGTTTGGATCCCTTCTGGTGTCCTAGAGGTGTGGGGCTGATTGATGGTTTAGAAACCGATGCGATCCCTGGACCACTGGTGCCCTGAAAGTTGATTTGTCACAGTTGGTCCCTTCGTCTTGATGCCACCCTGCTCGATTACGACCTTACCACAGTCCTACATTGACATTCTTTTGAATTTTTGGATAAAGATTGGTGATGCAACTTCTAAAAGGTACCTTCCACTGTTAGGATTAACTCTTTATTGACTGCTGAACTCAATTTAACCTGTTAATTTGCAGATATGTTTAAGGCAATTTCTGGGCACCTTTCTGACAAACGTACAGGTCCTTCCCTTCTGGTTTTCCTTGGTTCGGTTTGTGAGATGGAGTCGCATGAAACAGGCATCTTACGATCAGGTCATTGGTTTTCCAAAAAGCAGACCCTGAGGTCTCTCTCCGTTCCCTACATCACTGTGAAGGTGAACAATGAGGCGCCACCCTCAGGAGGTGAGAGTGGTGGGAAGGAAGTGATAACATCAGATTAAGAGTTGGCAGAAAGTGAAAGAGGAGGTCGTGAGGGTGAAGGTCGTGTTAGAGGAGGTGATACCTGAAGGAGATCAGGTCCAGGTGGAAGGGATAACATCCAGACCCATTCATAGAGAGGAGATGGCAGGGGACAGTGGGCAGGAAGAGAGGCTGAAACCCTTGCTCTGGGGTACTAGGTCTGGACAGCAGCTCATGAGAGTAAGAAAGGGGCATTAGCACCAGAGGAAGCGGGTGACACGGAGGAATTGTAGAGCAAGAGAAGACTAAAAGGAGCAAAGAGGAGAGTGAATAAGGGCAGTGCAGAGAGTAGGGATATAAAGGGTCCTGCAGGCCAGGATGACTCTAGGCTGTCCAAGGGGTGGAAGGAGGAACAGGGCAGGGAGGCTCTAACCTCTTATTAGGCTGGGGACGAAAGGAATTCACGGTACTCTGACCCCAACCCAGGCGTTGCTAGGGTGGTGTTGAGGGGGCTATAGCCCCTGGTCTTTTGGTCGTAGCACCGGATAGAAGCTCAGGGGCTACAACCAAAAGGCCAACTAGCCCCCAGTCCCGACAATCCCAACATGAGTGTAGCCCCGGATCTTTTCCAGACCTAGCAAATCCCCTGCCAGGCACCCCTCTCTAGCTCTTCCTGTCCTCTATGACCAGTAACTCATCTACTTACAAGAAATTCGGGCTCATTGGATTGCGCGTGGGAGGGGGCTTGGCGATGGGGTTTGTGGGGAGCGGGGCAGGGCCATCGGGAACATGGTTCTACTGCTTCTCTTTGTACACGTCGACCACTGCATATAGCGTAGAGGCATAGTGACTAGGACACGTCCTCAGGGGGTTATATATGGCCCAAGGCTAGACTTGCCTCACAGCCTTGCATGAACCCACATGAACACCCTGTGCAATCTGCACTGCTGGGTAATGGCAGGGACGCTGGTGTTTTGAGGACTAGAAGCCTGGCCATCATGTTGATCACTTGCTGAGCTGCCTAGATTCAGAGAAAATAGGGCAGCATCCGGACTCCTAGAAAAGTCTTGACTGCAAGTCGACCTAATAGAATGGCATGTTTCAATGGTATTTAAAAAACCTGTGTTCCCCTTTATCTTTTACTTGTTTAATGTATGCTTGTGACTTGTATCCTATATGTTGGCTTAACCACTATATGAAAATAGTAATGCATGGGTGACCAAATGCAAGGTGCTGAAAACAAGTGTTGAATCCTTAACTAGTGTCTTTTTCACATGTTTCCGTCTATGTTTAACTGTCTTTATTAACCAATAACCAGCAGCTCTAGTTAAGGTGATGCAGTGATGGGCTTAATGCCAAGCGTTGACGTATGCCGCAGTAAAGCGGGCCTCTGGATTACCAGGGACTTCCTTTGCTGATGGCATTTGAAGACACATAAATGCCAGTCGGGCATGGCCATTTGGTGGAGCCATTCTCTATCTCCCCAGTATTGCCTCATTCTCCTGGCTGTGGGACGAGGCGGGTGGGTGGGGAGGGGGTTACACAAGCAGCTCTCCTGCCCCCCTCCCCCCGCCCCCTTTAATCCACCATGCACTTAGAGGACATTCAGGTGACAAAACATTTCTATGTTAGGGGTTTGTTGAGAAGGGCTGTTGTGTCACTGTATCACTGAGCCTCAATACAAGGGCTCAGCGTGAGCCTGTTGCTTGCTCCATTTTGAAAACTCGAGCTATGCGCTCAGATCGCCATCCACAGAGTCTTCTGAAAGGTCACGTGTTTTTCAGGCTAACGATTTGAAAGGGATTTCTTTGGATGCCAGACAAGCCACTCTCAGAGTGACGCTGAAGTCTGATGTTTGCACGTGAAGATGCTACATGACGTCGTAATGTGATCAAAGTGCTCCCCCACCGCCCCCCCCTCAGTGAACATCAGGCATTCACAAGCCAAGCCAGGACATCGGGAAAGCTCTGCAGTTAAGACCTGATCGAATCTGTTGGAGGAATCAAAGCCGTGGGCTTTTGAGGTGCATTGCCGAGTGAGATGGTTTGGGTGGTGGTGGATCCTCAGGGTCAACCACCAATGGGGAGCAGCAAGGGATTAGCTAAAAACATGTCCACAGTTTGGTGTTATGCTTGCATATCTACTTATGCGCCCCTTGCTAGCTGTGGCCTGGGACTCAGTGACAAGGCACCACCTGGCAAAATACACCCCAGTTTGCTTAGGTTGCAATGCTGAGAGACAAGGCTTTGTGTCGGGATCCTTTATGATTGATAGGATGATTGGCACATCCCTGAAGTCATCTAGCAACCTATAACGTACGAGATGGCCCAGAGGTGAAACCACATCTGGAGAAAAAAGCTCTTGCCTGAAAAAAAAACTCAAGCTTGTAGCAAACCCTCAGTGCCCGGGTCATGAAGCTAGACCAGCAGAGTTCCAGGAACAAGCGTTAGCACCACCACTATCATGGAGACGAGGTAACCGGAGGGGTTGCCAGACAGGCATCCTCTCAGCCAGCTCAACACCAACAATAAATCATCACAGACATTTGCCAGGGATCTTAGAACAGTACACCCTGCAATGGCGTCACAAGAAGCCAAACCACCACGACAAAACCTATGCAAGACCTAAAACTAACCACCAGCAGGCCACATTCCAATCAAACCAACCACCATACTGGTCCCAGAGAATAACAGTATACCCTCTAGTATACCCTCTTTCCAACCACGTGAAGTCCAGTGTTTCCAAGGCAACTGTGGGTGAACATGAGGGGAATTACCATAGGACACCAGTTCCTAAGATGTAACAAATACAGACCAGCATTCCCCACCAACCAAATACTTCAACTTGGCTCAACACTTAAAATAATCCCCCAAAATTCCCAAACTTCTAACTCCCCATTGTCATCTATGACAACTGGTGGTGAAGGTCTTAAAACGGAATAAACAAAATAAATAACCAAATAAAAGCAAATGAACGTTTCACCGGTACGGACAGAAGAAGCACATATTTAGCTGACAACCAAACCTTATTACCCACAGCATACTGTAGAGTTTTTTTCTGTCAGCTGCCTCCTTTCCAACTCTCTTACACTACTTACAATACAGTTCTTGTTGTCAAATTCTTACTGCGAGAATCAACATATTTCCTTGAGATTGTATGGCATTCATAAAACAATGTGGACATTGCTCTAAAGTATATTTCACCCACTCAGTCTGCCCATTGATTTCCAGATGATAACCAGAAAAAGAGCCCTGCAATATCCTATGATCTGTGGTGAGAAGCAGATTTACAAGAAGAAGCAGCATGTAGGCTAAAAAAATCACGGATGCCAGTCTCACAGTAATAAGTTAACCATTCAACTGGGGAAAATGTGCCACCTTTGAAAATATATAAAAGCAAACATCATCAAGGTACACTCTACCAACAAGTGCACACGCACAACCAAATCAGTGGAAATAATGTACCACGGTTGAAAGGCATTTACCAAAGGTCTTAAATATGCGACTGCGTACTGATATAATGACTGACTTTGAGCACATACTAGGCAGCCAGTAACACACTAATGTACATTACCCCAGGCCACCAAAATAAACATTGCACCAACTACATAGTTGTCTTGCACAATGTTATAGGTTGTTAACTTATTAAGACACCTTCCTACACGTTTCATATTGATTGATCTGTAGACACCAAAAGGACAAACCCCAAATAACACCATTCATTTTTTGTACATGTTTCTTAAAACGAAGGAAGTTGTGATATTTCTTCTTGAGTCACCATTAAGACCAGCATTACCTTGGCAAAAAAATATTTAATAGAACCCATGATCTCATTCCAGTGCAACAAAAAACAAACAAATTGGAACCCCCCATGTTTTTATTTGGGGTACTGCCTTGAAAGACATCTGTTTTAACCATATTAGGGTCAGGAAATTGAGACTAAGTGAAGTCATTTTTTCTAAAATTGAGAGTTTTCTAGCAATGTAAAATCACACTTTTACAACTGAACAATTTCAATAGTGGTCCCTTAGATGAGAAGAGCATATTGAAAAGAATATGCTTTATAAATAAATTATAACATACTAATTCAAAACATATGAAACAACTAAGTTTAGGAAACACAGGAAACTAGAATGTGGCATTATATCTTTCAAGAGGCATAATGTGCAACTCATAATGCACACATGGTTTACGAAAAGCACTCCTCCCCTCACTTAGAACCCAGCAGGTGAAAATCACCTTTCTGGCTCCAGCTCTTAATCCAGGGTTGAACCTCTCACTGATTCCAGAATACTTCTTATTAGTGCTAAAGCACACATATCCATATTATGTTACACATTTCAGTCCACGGTAATCTATGCACAGTCGTAATTCGGGATTGTTTTTGGCACAAAAAACAAAGGTGCCCAAGCAGGAGATTTCAAAGTGACAGTAGCTCTACTGTAAAGATTGGGGTGGAGAAATGAGCTCAACAGCCTGCACTATGCACTGCAAATCATATTGGGAGCCTAGGAAAATTGGATTTACAGCTGGAACCTTTTTTTGGTGTTAGGGGTTGGAATCAGAGTCTTGACTAAACACAAAACCATTGTAGCTTTCCCTTAAAACCAAGTATTTGATGTTTGGATAAAGGTTTTCTCTTCATCAAGTTCACCCTGATGTCAGGTGTGTGAAAGAGTAACTGTTACATTATGAGTGTTCTGTTGCAGTCAAGGGCTATCCCCGGCACGCACGCCTTCGCCGCCTCCTCCCTTGATAGCGATCTCTGAACATAGCACTGCACATACAGAGGCACTGGGGTTTCCACCCTCTCAGAGCACTCTCCACTCACCAGCAGTGGATTTCAAAGCACTTGGAAAGATCCTCTTTAAGAAATAGCAGGAAACAGAGGCAGAGGAGCAAGAGGAGACGTGATAGAGAGGGGAGTGACAGGACTGCGGAATTGCAGAACATCATGTGGGGCCTAGCACCAAGAGTCTGCCAAAATGGTACAAATATTCAAGACCACTTTATATGATAATTCTGCAAGAGGATGTGGCATCGTAGCAACCCACGAGTAGAGGGTTTGCCTCTAGGCTCTACATTCCCTTGGGGCAAACTGAAAGGTACAGTGCAGTGGCAACATAAACATGCAAAATGAGATGTAAGTTGCTTATCAAGGGACCACACGCAACAGTAATGATAAAATAGGTTTTTATATAGTGCTGCATGCCAGATTTCTCTCACTTCTTAACGCTGCACTATGAGAATTGAAGTAATTATTTTGGGATTTAATGATGCCCAATTTATCGGCTTCAGAAAGAATGAAGGGTTGATTGAACCCTCGTAGGATTGGAACTGGTGAACACCATTCTGGCCCCGGGCCTGAGGCAAGCGTTTGAGTCACTGAGCTGTCTTACTGGTCCATGTCAAGCTCAACTTTCATGAAGCAAAACAAGCCTCTGTTGGCACATCCCTCCCAAATGTAACACAAAGTTACATGGAGAGGGCACCCATCACTGCCAAGGTCGGTCCCCTCAGACACTTCCGAGCCTCAACCTGCAATTATGTTGGCATATTTCTAAACTATATACCACTTATTAGCAGTTTCTGTTATCTTTCCATGTGATGTGTGCCAAACTCATCAACAAGACTTTTTATGTGTTGAATTCTGTTTTGGCCAATGAGAAAAGCCCATCAGCTAATGCAAATATGCAATGAAAAGCAGATACACCCAAACGCTCTTGTTTTAAGACAAAGCAGATCTGGTTCTGATCATTGCGAGGTATGTATTATTGCGACTTTATTCTGGCATTCAGTGAGTTTGTGAGGGTCCCCTGTTTTGCAGATCCCCAGAAAAGGCAAGTTGGGTGCAAAAGGGGTAATGTATTTGCCCAGCATTACACAACTTTCTCAAGTGTTGGAGTCAGGATTCAAAGCTTGGTTGCCCACGAGCACTGTCCCACAACTCCTTCCCAGAGGTAGAGGCTTGCTGGCTTCTAAAGACAGCAGCATATTTGCCAACAGCCTATGGGGCTGCTAGGGCTGGGTAGAACCAGTCACGTGTGCCTCAATGCACCCATGTAATGGTAAATGCCTGGCAAATGATGCGAGTAACTGGGCGTGTTATGGAAATATCAGACAAACAGTGTGAGTGTCTGAGTTTAAAATGCCCGTCTCCTGCAAATGGTGGAAATGGCAAGCTTGCAGTGTGAGTACCTGGGCAGATGATTGCAGTACCTGGCATTGGGGATAGTGAAAATACCCCTCATTTGGTGTGAGGATTTAACCATACTGTGGCAAATCAATGCCTGCATCCCCTGGCATAACAGAAGACATTTCCAGTTTGCAAAATGTAAAGTCTTGCTTTGCCAATTAGCCATATCCTAGTCAGCAATGGATAAAGAGGGGGCTGGAGCTCTGGGGCAGACCCCCTCTAATCACTGTGGAGCTCTTTTGTTTCTGATTGTGCTGTACCTGTTGTGTATGACTGAAGCTTGCACAGTTGCTGCCTGTGCTGTACTTGAGCTGTGTTTGTGGGGCGAGGGGGGCTTCCATTGCTACACTCCATGCTGTACCTGGTCACTGCATGCGAAGGAGGCCCAGTGTGACAAATCAACTTCCGGGGCACCAGTGGTCCAGGGATGAATATCGGGTTCTAAACTATCAATCATTCCCACAAATGAAGGGATCCAAACATATTGGAATACAAGTGAATTATAAGACCTCCTTGTCCAATTATGGTAACGGGGACGGAATGGCAGGCTTAACTCTGCAAGGTCGTGGGTCATTGGTTAGTTGTAACACAGCAAAAATACAATTACTACCCAATGATAAAAGGTACTGTCCAGTTAAGGTTGTATAAACAATATCTACTTTATTATTATTACAGCTGACAGTTCTAGCACACTACAAATACAACCCACCCTGTAAATGAACAAAGAGGACAGAGAGTTTCACAAAGGAAAGGGATGCACTCTGGATACTGACAGGAGGGTAGTTGGTAAAGTAATCAGTTTTACTGTTCAAGGTTATTTGGTTCCAGCACCAAGGGGGCAAAGGTTCATAACTGTCTATAGCGGGCCTTCGGAGAAGGACATGGGGGGGCAGAACCACAATATACCTGATGCTTAAGAAGTTCTTGGTGCTTGACAGCATCAAGGCAGTTACGGGACGCTTTGCATCCCTAGACACAGAGTTAGTGGCAGCAGACAACTGCAGGTATCAGGCGCAGGCAGTTTGGCAAGCGAGGCTGGACGGCCATTTGCAGGCTGTCCTGCGTGGTGGTTTAGGGCCAAGAATTGTTGTCTATGTGCTGGTTGTCGGATCTGGAGTGCTGGTTGTCGGATCTGGAATGCTGGTCGAGGCAGCTCGGATGGCTCTTGTGACTGCGCCGTGACAACAGTCAGCAGTGCAGTCGGATGCGGTTCAAGAACTCGACTGTCTCCAAAATGTCCTTAAAAGATGGAAGCTGGATGATGGTTGTGTGGCACTCCTCGTAGCTTCTTCGCAGGGCTTGTATCTTCCTTTCAAGGTAGACGGCCCAAAGCTCAGGAGAGTGATTGCAGGCAATGGCCATGTCCTTTGTCCAGAGACTCTCAGGCACTTCCCACTTAGGAAGCTTGCTGTCAGAACCTAGCAGGGCAAGCTGTGTGCTGGCTGGATACCGGGTCTGTAGCTGCTGGATGGGTCCTCTGAGTCCAGTATCTCCCTCTGTTCCCTGGGAGATGTTTAGGGGAGGAATCTTGCATCCCTCTTGGAACTCCTGGCCTTCCTTCACTGGCAGAAGATGTAAGGTAGACTGTACCTTCAGCTCGAGTCCAAATGAGTCCTCTTTTACAGCCAAATGGCACCCAGTTATTGGTGTAGGCTAAGCACACCTTAATTAAGCAATCCTGGGTCCCCATCAGCAACCTTCTGTTGTGCATGAGGCCAGGACCAGAGTGCTCTGCAACAGGACAGACAAGGGGGTGACAACATATACCTAAGGCCCACCCATCTCCCTGTCGTAGATCAAAGTTTCTCTCTGATTAACTGAGCCCTCTGTGACTCTTGATTAAAGCGCAGGGATCCCTCGAAGTTTGTGTTGGGAGAAGACTTCCTGTCTCCCCCAAACCACATACTTCTCCCCTCTGAAAGGGGTCAGCTCTGCAGCGATTTGCCTACGGTAAATAGTGGACCCAGACATGCATTTCACTGACTTTCATACAGAGGGGTGGGAACTAGCTTCAAGTTGACACATTGCATACAAAAGGAGTGTTAGCTCCACCTTTCATGTTGTCTTTTCCGGCAACCAAGCCCCTTCCTTAGGCTTGCTTCAATTATCTTGTTAGTATGCACTGCCATCAGCCGGAGTACAAAGATCCTTGGGGCCTTTGATATTTAAATTAAGCTGCCCATGCTGGAGGAAGGTGTGCATTCCCCCTCCTTGAGATGCTTTGATGTATCCGGGGGCTGTCACATTCCAGCTGAATATAACAGGGGAATATATCCCCTGTAGGCTGTCTTCCCGGAGTAGATGTGACTATTCATTTTGTGCGGGAAGTGTGTTGAATCGCCTCACACAGTCCTCATAGGTTGGTCTCCCATCATTCCTTTTCATTATTAAAAAAATCAGAAAATCCCAGTCGAGCGCACTCTCACCATGCAGATGGTGGAATTACTCACAGCAAGCTGTAGTATATCCCCAAGTATGTCAACCCTGTGGGGGCAGCTATGTGTAGTGGCAGCAGTAGTGCCCACCCGCAGTGTCACAGGAGTGCTAGAAAAAATGTGGGCCTTGGCCCTTATTCTTTTTACAAATTAAGAACTGCTTTCGTTCCCTCTGTTCTTGGACCCGGAAAGGCAGGGGACAAGTAATTAAGCGAGTGGGATAGGAGGGTAGGGCTATTTCCAGGTGTTGCCAGGAGAACCTGTGACAAATCAACGTCCAGGGCACCAGTGGTCCAGGGATGAATATCGTTTTCTAAACCATCAATCAGCCCCACACCTCTAGTACACCAGAAGGGATCCACACAGATTAGAAACACAAGAAATTATAAACCTCTGTGTCCAATTTTGGTAATGTGCACGGAACGGCAGGCTTATCTCCGGAAGGTCGTGGATCGTTGGTTAGTTGCAATACAACGTAAATACAATTATTACCCAATAATAAAAAAGGCACTGTCCAGTCAAGGCTGTATAACAATATCTACTTTAATATTATCACAACATGCAGCACTACAAAATAAAAGGGATGCACTCTGGATACAGACAGGAGGGTGGTTGGTATAGTAAATTATTGCAAGAGTTCAAGGATAATTTTCTTCAGCACAAAGGGAGCAATGGGTCTTAAATTGTCTCTAGGGGCCTTTGGAGAAGGACCAGCAGGACAGAAGCACAATGTACCTTGGGCTTGAAAGTGTTCTTGGTGCTCAAAAGGGCCAAGTCGGTTTCAGGGTGCTTTGCAGCTTCTGTGACAGAGTTCAAGCTGTGAGCCAGCTGCGGGTATCCGGAGGCAAACAGTTCAGCGAGCGAAGCGGGACAGACGGTTGCCGGCTGGCCTACACAGCGGCTCGGGGTCAGGAATCATTGCCTCAGTGCTGGTCAGCCATTCTTAAGCACTGGTCGAGACGTCTCAGGTGGCTTTAAACGACTGTGGCGTAACCACAGTAAGCATTGCAGTCGATTGCAGCTCGAGGGACTCAACTGGCTCGAAAATGTACTTTAAGGCAGACATCGGTAGATGGTCGTCGATCCACTTCTGCTAGCTTCTTCACTTAGTTTGTGTTGTCCTTTAAGGCAGGCGGCCCAAAGCTGGGAGAGTGTTGCAGGCAGCTGCCTTGTCTTTGGTTTCAGGTTCACAGACTGGCACATCCCAACTAGGAAGCTTGCAGCAGAGTTTAGCAGGGCACGCTGTGTGCAGGCTGGGTACCGGTTCTGGAGCTGCTGGAGGGTCCTTGGGATTCAGTACCTCCCGCTGTTTCCTGTGAGATGTTTAGGGAAGGGATCTTGCTTCCATCTTTGGAAATCCTGGTCTTCCTTCAACGGTGGAAAATATAAGGCAGACTGTACCTTCAGCCAGGGTGCAATGCTGAGTCCTTCCTTCTGCCCCAATACACACTTTGCACCCAAAAGGTTTTTCTAAGGTGCTTTTTTAAGCATAAAAGGACGTCTGAACTGCACTCCGCATTCAGTTCCTAGCTGTGGCCCTCGCGGAGACAGGCAGTGCCGAGAGAGAATGTCTTCTTCACGCCCCCCCACTCCCCTTCCAGCACTTCAGAATAATTAATCAAAGTGCATAAGGGGTTATGGTGAATAAAGATGCAGGCGGTGAAAACACCAACCGTGCTCCTCGCGGAGTCAGGTGGTGCAAAGGGAAAATCAAATGGAAAAGACACTGGGAATACATTTAAGAAGCAAAGTATTGGAATTAAAGAAGAGAACAGAAGTCTAAAGGAGTGAATGGTCCGAAGAGAAGTCAAAGGGGCAGAAACAGCAAAGGAGAGGAGGCAGGAGAACCGCGGCGAGGGTTGCAGCAGAGGAAGCCCGCCTGTGAATCAGGGATTGCCGGCCAGGTAAGGTGCCTGGGAGAGCAGGTCCCGGTGGCTGGACGCTCCTTTTCTTCAGATGTCATGTCCCCCCCAACATTTTCAGCAAAGTTACTCAACTGGGCGCTGGGAGAGAAAACCAGAGCAGTAACCGGTTAATAAATACTGCTCCCCCAGCTCTGGGAATGCACTGGAATCGGCTGACGGTCGGCTTACTCTTCCTGGCCGCGCGGTGCCCAACACTCTCATGGTGCCATAGAGCCTGAGGCCAGGTATTTGCCCCCCTGAAATAGTGTCCATGGCTGTATTCCACAAGGGCCGCACTGTCTCTCTGCTCAGCTTACTCTGTGTAAGGAAGCTTCCACTGGAGTAGCTCTTATGCACGTGTGTGAGAGGGGGTGCTCTGCCTGTTCTGTGTACCCCAAGGAAGCTCGCACAGCTGATGCCTGCCCTGCACATGGCCTGAGTGTGGAATGCTTGCAGTGCACTGGGCAGTATCTAATCAGTGTGCTTCGGGAAAGGTTGCAGTGCTGCTGGCTGTGCTTTTCCTGCTCTAGGTGTGAGAGGGCGGCA